>NW_027448564.1:0-267232 GCF_038048845.1 Mixophyes fleayi
TATGATTCATGATTCGATTCATGATTCAATTAATGATACATGATTCATGATTTGATTCATGATTCATGATTCGATTCATGATTCATGAATCATGATTCAATTTAATTCATGATTCATGATTCGATTAATGATTCATGATTCAATTCATGATTCATGATTTGATTCATTATTCATGATTCAATTCAAGATTCATGATTCAATTCATGATTCAATTCATTATTTATGATTCGATTCGTGATTCAAGATTCATGATTCAATTCATGATTTATGATTCATGATTCGACTCATATTTAATGCTTCAATTCATGATTCATGATTCATTCATAATTCATGATTCATGATTCAATTCATGATTCATGATTCATTCATAATTCATGATTCATGATTCAATTCATGATTCATGATTCATTCATGACTCATGATTCATGATTCAATTCATGATTCGATTCATGATTCATGATTTAATTCATGATTCATAATTCATGTTTCGAGATTTAATTCATGATTTATAATTCATGTTTCGATTCATGATTCAGTTCATGATTCAGGATTCAGGATTCGATTCATGATTCATGATTCAATTCATGATTCATGATTCAATTCATGTTTCATGATTCAATTCATGATTCATGATTCAATTCATGATTCATGATTCCTGATTTGATTCATGATTCATTTCATGATTCATGATCTGATTCATGATTTATGATTCAATTCATGATTCATGGACCAATTTATGATTCATGATTCATGATTCAATTCATGATTCATGATTCAATTTATGATTCATGATTCGATTAATGATTCATGATTCGATTAATGATTCATGATTCAATTCATGATTCGATTCATGATTCATCATTCGATTCATGATTCATGATTCTTGATTCATGATTCTTGATTCATGATTCGATTCATGATTCATGATTCAATTCATGATTCATGATTCCTGATTTGATTCATGATTCATTTCATGATTCATGATCTGATTCATGATTTATGATTCAATTCATGATTCATGGACCAATTTATGATTCATGATTCATGATTCAATTCATGATTCATGATTCAATTTATGATTCATGATTCGATTAATGATTCATGATTCGATTAATGATTCATGATTCATGATTCAATTCATGATTCGATTCATGATTCATCATTCGATTCATGATTTTATTCATGATTCATGATTCAATTCATGATACATGATTCAATTCATGATTCATGATTCAATAAATGATTCATGATTCGATTAATGATTCAATTCATGATTCATGATTCATGATTCAATTCATGATTCATGATTCGATTTATGATTCATGATTCAATTCATGATTCATGATTCATCATTTGATTCATGTTTTATGATTCAATTCATGATTCATGATCCGATTTATGATTCATGATTCATGATTCAATTCATGATTTATGATTCATGATTCAATTCATGATTCATTTCATGATTTAGGATTCATGATTTATGATTCATGATTTGATTCATGATTCATGATTCAATTCATGATTCATGATTCGATTAATGATTCATGATTCATGATTCAATTCATGATTCATGATTCATGATTTGATTCATAAATTCATGATTCGATTCATGATTCAATTCATGATTCATGATTCGAATTATAATTCATGATTCAATTCATGATTCATGATTCAATTCATGATTCATGATTCAATTCATGATTCAATTCATTATTCATGATTCGATTCATGATTCAAGATTCATGATTCAATTCATGATTCATGATTCAATTCATGATTCATTAATCATGATTTGTGATTCATGATTCTATTTATGATTTATGATTCGATTCATGATTCATGATTCGATTCATGATTCGAATCATGATTCATGATTCGAATCATGATTCATGATTCGATTCATGATTCATGATTCGATTCATGATTCGAATCATGATTCATGATTCGAATCATGATTCATGATTCGATTCATGATTCGAATCATGATTCATGATTCGATTCATGATTCGAATCATGATTCATGATTCGATTCATGATTCGAATCATGATTCATGATTCGATTCATGATTCGAATCATGATTCATGATTCATGATTCAATTCATGATTCATGATTTAATTCATGATTCATGATTTATGATTTATGATTCAATTCATGATTCATGATTCAATTCATGATTCAATTCATGATTCATGATTCAATTCATGATTCATGATTCATGATTCGATTTATGATTCATGATTCGATTATGATTCATGATTCGATTAATGATTCATGATTCGATTAATGATTCATGATTCATGATACATGATTCATGATTCGATTCATGATTCATGATTCGATTCATGATTCGATTCATGATTCATGATTCAATTTATGATTCATGATTCAATTCATGATTCAAGATTCATGATTCAAGATTCATGATTCAATTCATAATTCATGATTCATGATTCATTTCATAATTCATGATTCATGATTCAATTAATGATTCATGATTCATAATTCAATTCATGATTCATGTATTGATTCATGATTCATGTATTGATTCATGATTCATGTATTGATTCATAATTTATGATTCAATTCATGATTCATGATTCATGATTTATGATTCAATTCATGATTCATGATTCATTCATAAATCATGATTAATGATTCAATTCATGATTGAATTCATGATTCATGATTCATGTATTGATTCATAATTTATGATTCAATTCATGATTCATGATTCATGATTTATGATTCAATTCATAATTCATGATTCATTCATAAATCATGATTAATGATTCAATTCATGATTGAATTCATGATTCATGATTCATTCATGATTCATGATTCATGATTCGATTCATGATTCATGATTCATGATTTAATTATTCATAATTCATGTTTCGATTCATGATTCAATTTATGATTCGATTCATGATTCACGATTCAATTCATGATTCATGATTCATGATTCGATTCATTTTTTATGATTCAATTCATGTTCATTGATTCATTATTCAATTCATGATTCATGATTCATTTCATGATTCATTTCATGATTCATGATTCATGATTCGATTCATGTTTTATGATTCAATTCATGATTCATGATCCGATTTATGATTCATGATTCAATTCATGATTCATGATTCAATTCATTATTCATTATTCGATTCATGATTCATGATTCAATTCATTAGTCATTATTCGGTTCATGATTCAAGATTCATGATTCAATTCATGATTCAATTCATGATTTATGATTCAATTCATGATTCATGATTCATAATTCAGGATTCGATTCATGATTCAATTCATGATTCATTTTTCAATTCATGATTCATGATTCATGATTCAATGCATGATTCATGATTCATGATTCGATTCATGTTTCATGATTCAATTCATGATTCAATTCATGATTTGTGATTCATGATTCAATTCATGACTCATGATTCGATTCATGACTCATGATTCATGATTCATGATTCAATTTATGATTCATGATTCGATTAATGATTCATGATTCAATTTATGATTCATGATTCGATTAATGACTCATGATTCATGATTCATGATTCAATTTATGATTCATGATTCGATTAATGATTCATGATTCAATTTATGATTCATGATTCGATTAATGATTCATGATTCATGATTCGATTCATGATTCATGATTCGATTCATGATTCATGATTCGATTCATGATTCATGATTTAATTTATGAATCATGATTCAATTTATGATTCATGATTCAATTCATGATTAAAGATTCATGATTCAATTCATAATTTATGATTCATGATTCGACTCATGATTCAATTTATGATTCATGATTCATGATTCCATTCATGATTCATGATTCAATTCATGATTCATGATTTAATTCATGATTCATGATTCAATTCATGACTCATGATTCACTTCATGATTCATGATTCGATTAATGATTCATGATTCAATTTATGATTCATGATTTGATTCATAATTCATGATTCAATCCATGATTCATGATTTATGATTCAATTCATGATTCATGATTCGATTCATGATTCAATTCATTATTCATTATTCAATTCGTAATTTATGATTCATGATTCAATTCATGATTCAAGATTCATGATTCGATTCATGATTCATGATTCAATTCATGATTCATTAATCATGATTTTTGATTCATGATTCTATTTATGATTTATGATTCGATTCATGATTCATGATTCAATTCATGATTCATGATTCATGATTCGATTCATGTTTCATGATTCAATTCATGATTCATGATTCGATTCATGACTCATGATTCGATTCATGATTCGATTAATGATTCATGATTCATTTCATGATTCATTTCATGATTCAATTTATGATTCATGATTCAATTCATGATTCATTATTCAATTCATGATTCATGATTCAATTCATGATTCATGATTCAATTCATGATTCATAATTCATGAATCAACCCATGATTCATTATTCAATTCATGATTCATGATTCAATTCATGATTCATGATTCATGATTCGATTCATGTTTCATGATTCAATTCATGATTCAATTCATGATTCATGATTCGATTCATGACTCATGATTCGATTCATGATTCGATTAATGATTCATGATTCATTTCATGATTCAATTCATGATTCAATTAATGATTCATGATTCATGATTCATGATTCGATTTATGATTCGATTCATGATTCAATTAATGATTCATGATTTATGATTTATGATTCAATTCATGATTCATGATTCAATTCATGATTCAATTCATGATTCATGATTCAATTCATGATTCATGATTCAATTCATGATTCATGATTCGATTAATGATTCATGATTCCATTCATGATTCATGATTTAATTCATGATTCATGACTCATGATTCAATTCATTATTCAATTCATCATTCATGATTCATGATTCAATTCATGATTCATAATTCATGATTCAATTCATGATTCATGATTCGATTTATGATTCATGATTCGATTAATGATTCATGATTCGATTAATGATTCATGATTCATGATACATGATTCATGATTCGATTCATGATTCGATTCATGATTTGATTCATGATTCAATTTATGATTCATGATTCAATTCATGATTCAAGATTCATGATTCAAGATTCATGATTCAATTCATAATTCATGATTCATGATTCATTTCATAATTCATGATTCATGATTCATGATTCAATTAATGATTCATGATTCATAATTCAATTCATGATTCATGTATTGATTCATGATTCATGTATTGATTCATGATTCATGTATTGATTCATAATTTATGATTCAATTCATGATTCATGATTCATGATTTATGATTCAATTCATGATTCATGATTCATTCATAAATCATGATTAATGATTCAATTCATGATTGAATTCATGATTCATGATTCATTCATGATTCATGATTCATGATTCGATTCATGATTCATGATTCATGATTTAATTATTCATAATTCATGTTTCGATTCATGATTCAATTTATGATTCGATTCATGATTCACAATTCAATTCATGATTCATGATTCATGATTCGATTCATGTTTTATGATTCAATTCATGTTCATTGATTCATTATTCAATTCATGATTCATGATTCATTTCATGATTCATTTCATGATTCATGATTCATGATTCGATTCATGTTTTATGATTCAATTCATGATTCATGATCCGATTTATGATTCATGATTCATGACTCAACTCATGATTCATTTCATGATTTAGGATTCAATTCATGATTCATGATTCATGATTCATGATTCATGATTCGATTCATGATTCATGATTCATGATTCATGATTCAATTCATGATTCATGATTCAATTCATGATTCAATTCATTATTCATTATTCGATTCATGATTCATGATTCAATTCATTAGTCATTATTCGGTTCATGATTCAAGATTCATGATTCAATTCATGATTCAATTCATGATTTATGATTCAATTCATGATTCATGATTCAATGCATGATTCATGATTCATGATTCGATTCATGTTTCATGATTCAATTCATGATTCAATTCATGATTTGTGATTCATGATTCAATTCATGACTCATGATTCTATTCATGACTCATGATTCATGATTCATGATTCAATTTATGATTCATGATTCGATTAATGATTCATGATTCAATTTATGATTCATGATTCGATTAATGATTCATGATTCATGATTCGATTCATTATTCATGATTCGATTCATGATTCATGATTCGATTCATGATTCATGATTCAATTTAAGATTCATGATTCAATTTATGATTCATGATTCAATTCATGATTAAAGATTCATGATTCAATTCATAATTTATGATTCATGATTCGACTCATGATTCAATTCATGATTCATGATTCATGATTCCATTCATGATTCATGATTCAATTCATGATTCATGATTCAATTCATGATTCATGATTCATGATTTAATTCATGATTCATGATTCAATTCATGACTCATGATTCAATTCATGATTCATGATTCGATTAATGATTCATGATTAAATTTATGATTCATGATTTGATTAATGATTCATGATTCAATTTATGATTCATGATTCGATTAATGATTCATGATTCAATTCATGATTCATGATTCGATTAATGATTCATGATTCAATTCATGATTCATGATTCATGATTCAATTTATGATTCAATTCATGATTCATGATTCATTTCATGATTCATGATTCAATTCATGATTCAATTAATGATTCATGATTCATGATTCATGATTCGATTCATGATTCGATTCATGATTAATGGTTCAATTCATGATTCATGATTTGATTCATAATTCATGATTCAATCCATGATTCATGATTTATGATTCAATTCATGATTCATGATTCGATTCATGATTCAATTCATTATTCATGATTCAATTCGTAATTTATGATTCATGATTCAATTCATGATTCAAGATTCATGATTCGATTCATGATTCATGATTCAATTCATGATTCATTAATCATGATTTTTGATTCATGATTCTATTTATGATTTATGATTCGATTCATGATTCATGATTCAATTCATGATTCATGATACATGATTCGATTCATGTTTCATGATTCAATTCATGATTCATGATTCGATTCATGACTCATGATTCGATTAATGATTCATGATTCATTTCATGATTCATTTCATAATTCAAATTATGATTTATGATTCAATTCATGATTCATGATTCAATTCATGATTCATGATTCAATTCATGATTCATAATTCATGAATCAACCCATGATTCATTATTCAATTCAAATGATTCATGATTCAATTCATGATTCATGATTCATGATTCGATTCATGTTTCAATTCATTATTCATTATTCGATTCATGATTCATGATTCAATTCATTAGTCATTATTCGGTTCATGATTCAAGATTCATGATTCAATTCATGATTCAATTCATGATTTATGATTCAATTCATGATTTATGATTCAATTCATGATTCATGATTCATAATTCATGATTCGATTCATGATTCAATTCATGATTCATTATTCAATTCATGATTCATGATTCATGATTCAATGCATGATTCATGATTCATGATTCGATTCATGTTTCATGATTCAATTCATGATTCAATTCATGATTTGTGATTCATGATTCAATTCATGACTCATGATTCTATTCATAACTCATGATTCATGATTCAGGATTCAATTTATGATTCATGATTCGATTAATGATTCATGATTCAATTTATGATTCATGATTCGATTAATGATTCATTATTCATGATTCGATTCATGATTCATGATTCGATTCATGATTCATGATTCAATTTAAGATTCATGATTCAATTTATGATTCATGATTCAATTCATGATTAAAGATTCATGATTCAATTCATAATTTATGATTCATGATTCGATTCATGTTTCATGATTCAATTCATGATTCATGATTCGATTCATGACTCATGATTCGATTCATGATTCGATTAATGATTCATGATTCATTTCATGATTCAATTCATGATTCAATTAATGATTCATGATTCATGATTCATGATTCGATTCATGATTCGATTCATGATTCAATTAATGATTCATGATTTATGATTTATGATTCAATTCATGATTCATGATTCAATTCATGATTCAATTCATGATTCATGATTCAATTCATGATTCATGATTCAATTCATGATTCATGATTCGATTAATGATTCATGATTCCATTCATGATTCATGATTTAATTCATGATTCATGACTCATGATTCAATTCATTATTCAATTCATCATTCATGATTCATGATTCAATTCATGATTCATAATTCATGATTCAATTCATGATTCATGATTCGATTTATGATTCATGATTCGATTAATGATTCATGATTCGATTAATGATTCATGATTCATGATACATGATTCATGATTCGATTCATGATTCGATTCATGATTTGATTCATGATTCAATTTATGATTCATGATTCAATTCATGATTCAAGATTCATGATTCAAGATTCATGATTCAATTCATAATTCATGATTCATGATTCATTTCATAATTCATGATTCATGATTCATGATTCAATTAATGATTCATGATTCATAATTCAATTCATGATTCATGTATTGATTCATGATTCATGTATTGATTCATGATTCATGTATTGATTCATAATTTATGATTCAATTCATGATTCATGATTCATGATTTATGATTCAATTCATGATTCATGATTCATTCATAAATCATGATTAATGATTCAATTCATGATTGAATTCATGATTCATGATTCATTCATGATTCATGATTCATGATTCGATTCATGATTCATGATTCATGATTTAATTATTCATAATTCATGTTTCGATTCATGATTCAATTTATGATTCGATTCATGATTCACAATTCAATTCATGATTCATGATTCATGATTCGATTCATGTTTTATGATTCAATTCATGTTCATTGATTCATTATTCAATTCATGATTCATGATTCATTTCATGATTCATTTCATGATTCATGATTCATGATTCGATTCATGTTTAATGATTCAATTCATGATTCATGATCCGATTTATGATTCATGATTCATGACTCAACTCATGATTCATTTCATGATTTAGGATTCAATTCATGATTCATGATTCATGATTCATGATTCATGATTCAATTCATGATTCATGATTCAATTCATGATTCAATTCATTATTCATTATTCGATTCATGATTCATGATTCATGATTCAATTCATTAGTCATTATTCGGTTCATGATTCAAGATTCATGATTCAATTCATGATTCAATTCATGATTTATGATTCAATTCATGATTTATGATTCAATTCATGATTCATGATTCAATGCATGATTCATGATTCATGATTCGATTCATGTTTCATGATTCAATTCATGATTCAATTCATGATTTGTGATTCATGATTCAATTCATGACTCATGATTCTATTCATGACTCATGATTCATGATTCATGATTCAATTTATGATTCATGATTCGATTAATGATTCATGATTCAATTTATGATTCATGATTCGATTAATGATTCATGATTCATGATTCGATTCATGATTCATGATTCGATTCATGATTCATGATTCGATTCATGATTCATGATTCATGATTCAATTCATGATTAAAGATTCATGATTCAATTCATAATTTATGATTCATGATTCGACTCATGATTCAATTCATGATTCATGATTCATGATTCCATTCATGATTCATGATTCAATTCATGATTCATGATTCAATTCATGATTCATGATTCATGATTTAATTCATGATTCATGATTCAATTCATGACTCATGATTCAATTCATGATTCATGATTCGATTAATGATTCATGATTCAATTTATGATTCATGATTTGATTAATGATTCATGATTCAATTTATGATTCATGATTCGATTAATGATTCATGATTCAATTCATGATTCATGATTCATGATTCAATTTATGATTCAATTCATGATTCATGATTCATTTCATGATTCATGATTCAATTCATGATTCAATTAATGATTCATGATTCATGATTCATGATTCGATTCATGATTCGATTCATGATTAATGGTTCAATTCATGATTCATGATTTGATTCATAATTCATGATTCAATCCATGATTCATGATTTATGATTCAATCATGATTCATGATTCGATTCATGATTCAATTCATTATTCATGATTCAATTCGTAATTTATGATTCATGATTCAATTCATGATTCAAGATTCATGATTCGATTCATGATTCATGATTCAATTCATGATTCATTAATCATGATTTTTGATTCATGGTTCTATTTATGATTTATGATTCGATTCATGATTCATGATTCAATTCATGATTCATGATACATGATTCGATTCATGTTTCATGATTCAATTCATGATTCAATTAATGATTCATGATTCATGATTCATGATTCGATTCATGATTCGATTCATGATTAATGGTTCAATTCATGATTCATGATTTGATTCATAATTCATGATTCAATCCATGATTCATGATTTATGATTCAATTCATGATTCATGATTCGATTCATGATTCAATTCATTATTCATGATTCAATTCGTAATTTATGATTCATGATTCAATTCATGATTCAAGATTCATGATTCGATTCATGATTCATGATTCAATTCATGATTCATTAATCATGATTTTTGATTCATGGTTCTATTTATGATTTATGATTCGATTCATGATTCATGATTCAATTCATGATTCATGATACATGATTCGATTCATGTTTCATGATTCAATTCATGATTCATGATTCGATTCATGACTCATGATTCGATTAATGATTCATGATTCATTTCATGATTCATTTCATAATTCAAATTATGATTTATGATTCAATTCATGATTCATGATTCAATTCATGATTCATGATTCAATTCATGATTCATAATTCATGAATCAACCCATGATTCATTATTCAATTCATGATTCATGATTCAATTCATGATTCATGATTCATGATTCGATTCATGTTTCAATTCATTATTCATTATTCGATTCATGATTCATGATTCAATTCATTAGTCATTATTCGGTTCATGATTCAAGATTCATGATTCAATTCATGATTCAATTCATGATTTATGATTCAATTCATGATTTATGATTCAATTCATGATTCATGATTCATAATTCATGATTCGATTCATGATTCAATTCATGATTCATTATTCAATTCATGATTCATGATTCATGATTCAATGCATGATTCATGATTCATGATTCGATTCATGTTTCATGATTCAATTCATGATTCAATTCATGATTTGTGATTCATGATTCAATTCATGACTCATGATTCTATTCATGACTCATGATTCATGATTCATGATTCAATTTATGATTCATGATTCGATTAATGATTCATGATTCAATTTATGATTCATGATTCGATTAATGATTCATGATTCATGATTCGATTCATTATTCATGATTCGATTCATGATTCATGATTCGATTCATGATTCATGATTCAATTTAAGATTCATGATTCAATTTATGATTCATGATTCAATTCATGATTAAAGATTCATGATTCAATTCATAATTTATGATTCATGATTCGACTCATGATTCAATTCATGATTCATGATTCATGATTCCATTCATGATTCATGATTCAATTCATGATTCATGATTCAATTCATGATTCATGATTCATGATTTAATTCATGATTCATGATTCAATTCATGACTCATGATTCAATTCATGATTCATGATTCGATTAATGATTCATGATTCAATTTATGATTCATGATTTGATTAATGATTCATGATTCAATTTATGATTCATGATTCGATTAATGATTCATGATTCAATTCATGATTCATGATTTATGATTCAATTTATGATTCAATTCATGATTCATGATTCATTTCATGATTCATGATTCAATTCATGATTCAATTAATGATTCATGATTCATGATTCATGATTCGATTCATGATTCGATTCATGATTAATGGTTCAATTCATGATTCATGATTTGATTCATAATTCATGATTCAATCCATGATTCATGATTTATGATTCAATTCATGATTCATGATTCGATTCATGATTCAATTCATTATTCATGATTCAATTCGTAATTTATGATTCATGATTCAATTCATGATTCAAGATTCATGATTCGATTCATGATTCATGATTCAATTCATGATTCATTAATCATGATTTTTGATTCATGATTCTATTTATGATTTATGATTCGATTCATGATTCATGATTCAATTCATGATTCATGATACATGATTCGATTCATGTTTCATGATTCAATTCATGATTCATGATTCGATTCATGACTCATGATTCGATTAATGATTCATGATTCATTTCATGATTCATTTCATGATTCAATTTATGATTTATGATTCAATTCATGATTCATGATTCAATTCATGATTCATGATTCAATTCATGATTCATAATTCATGAATCAACCCATGATTCATTATTCAATTCATGATTCATGATTCAATTCATGATTCATGATTCATGATTCGATTAATGATTCATGATTCATTTCATGATTCAATTCATGATTCAATTAATGATTCATGATTCATGATTCATGATTCGATTCATGATTCAATTCATGATTAATGATTCAATTCATGATTCATGATTTAATTCATAATTCATGATTCAATCCATGATTCATGATTTATGATTCAATTCATGATTCATGATTCGATTCATGATTCAATTCATTATTCATGATTCAATTTGTGATTTATGATTCATGATTCAATTCATGATTCAAGATTCATGATTCAATTCATGATTCATGATTCGATTCATGATTCAATTCATTATTCATGATTCAATTCGTGATTTATGATTCATGATTCAATTCATGATTCAAGATTCATGATTCAATTCATGATTCATGATTCAATGCATTATTCATGATTCAATTCATAATTTATGATTCATGATTCGACTCATGATTCAATTCATGATTCATGATTCATGATTCAATTCATGATTCATGATTCAATTCATGATTCATGATTCATGATTTGATTCATGATTCATGATTCAATTCATGACTCATGATTCAATTCATGATTCATGATTCGATTAATGATTCATGATTCAATTTATGATTCATGATTCGATTAATGATTCATGATTCAATTTATGATTCATGATTCGATTAATGATTCATGATTCAATTCATGATTCATGATTCAATTTATGATTCAATTCATGATTCATGATTCATTTCATGATTCATGATTCAATTCATGATTCAATTAATGATTCATGATTCATGATTCATGATTCGATTCATGATTCGATTCATGATTAATGATTCAATTCATGATTCATGATTTGATTCATAATTCATGATTCAATCCATGATTCATGATTTATGATTCAATTCATGATTCATGATTCAATTCATGATTCGATTAATGATTCATGATTTAATTCATGATTCATGATTTAATTCATGATTCATGATTTATGATTTATGATTCAATTCATGATTCATGATTCAATTCATGATTCATGATTCAATTCATGATTCATGATTCAATTCATGATTCATGATTCAATTCATGATTCATGATTCATGATTCAATTCATGATTCATAATTCATGATTCAATTCATGATTCATGATTCATGATTCGATTTATGATTCATGATTCGATTAATGATTCATGATTCGATTAATGATTCATGATTCATGATTTATGATTCATGATTCGATTCATGATTCATGATTCATGATTCATGATTCGATTCATGATTCATGATTCGATTCATGATTCGATTCATGATTCATGATTCAATTTATGATTCATGATTCAATTCATGATTCAAGATTCATGATTCAATTCATGATTCATGAATTATGATTCGATTCATGTTTCATGATTCAATTCATGATTCATGATTCGATTCATGACTCATGATTCGATTCATGATTCGATTAATGATTCATGATTCATTTCATGATTCAATTTATGATTCATGATTCAATTTATGATTCATGATTCAATTCATGATTCATGATTCATGATTCAATTTATGATTCATGATTCAATTCATGATTCAAGATTCATGATTCAATTCATGATTCATGATTCATGATTCGATTCATGTTTCATGATTCATTTCATGATTCAATTATTGATTCATGATTCAATTTATGATTCATGATTCAATTCATGATTCATGATTCATGATTCAATTCATGATTCATGATTCAATTCATGATTCAAGATTCATGATTCAATTCATAATTTATGATTCATGATTCGACTCATGATTCAATTCATGATTCATGATTCAATTCATGATTCATGATTTAATTCATGATTCATGATTCAATTCATGACTCATGATTCAATTCATGATTCATGATTTGATTAATGATTCATGATTCAATTTATGATTCATGATTCGATTAATGATTCATGATTCAATTTATGATTCATGATTCGATTAATGATTCATGATTCAATTCATGATTCATGATTCAATTTATGATTCAATTCATGATTCATGATTCATTTCATGATTCATGATTCAATTCATGATTCAATTAATGATTCATGATTCATGATTCATGATTCGATTCATGATTCGATTCATGATTAATGATTCAATTCATGATTCATGATTTGATTCATAATTCATGATTCAATCCATGATTCATGATTTATGATTCAATTCATGATTCATGATTCAATTCAAGATTCGATTAATGATTCATGATTTAATTCATGATTCATGATTTAATTCATGATTCATGATTTATGATTTATGATTCAATTCATGATTCATGATTCAATTCATGATTCATGATTCAATTCATGATTCATGATTCAATTCATGATTCATAATTCATGATTCAATTCATGATTCATGATTCGATTTATGATTCATGATTCGATTAATGATTCATGATTCGATTAATGATTCATGATTCATGATTCATGATTCATGATTCGATTCATGATTCATGATTCATGATTCATGATTCGATTCATGATTCATGATTCGATTCATGATTCGATTCATGATTCATGATTCAATTTATGATTCATGATTCAATTCATGATTCAAGATTCATGATTCAATTCATGATTCATGAATTATGATTCGATTCATGTTTCATGATTCAATTCATGATTCATGATTCGATTCATGACTCATGATTCGATTCATGATTCGATTAATGATTCATGATTCATTTCATGATTCAATTTATGATTCATGATTTAATTTATGATTCATGATTCAATTCATGATTCATGATTCAATTTATGATTCATGATTCAATTCATGATTCAAGATTCATGATTCAATTCATGATTCATGATTCATGATTCGATTCATGTTTCATGATTCATTTCATGATTCAATTTATGATTCATGATTCAATTTATGATTCATGATTCAATTCATGATTCATGATTCATGATTCAATTTATGATTCATGATTCAATTCATGATTCAAGATTCATGATTCAATTCATAATTTATGATTCATGATTCGACTCATGATTCAATTCATGATTCATGATTCAATTCATGATTCATGATTTAATTCATGATTCATTAGTCAATTCATGACTCATGATTCAATTCATGATTCATGATTTGATTAATGATTCATGATTCAATTTATGATTCATGATTCGATTAATGATTCATGATTCAATTTATGATTCATGATTCAATTTATGATTCATGATTCGATTAATGATTCATGATTCAATTCGTAATTTATGATTCATGATTCAATTCATGATTCAAGATTCATGATTCGATTCATGATTCATGATTCAATTCATGATTCATTAATCATGATTTTTGATTCATGATTCTATTTATGATTTATGATTCGATTCATGATTCATGATTCAATTCATGATTCATGATACATGATTCGATTCATGTTTCATGATTCAATTCATGATTCATGATTCGATTAATGATTCATGATTCAATTCATTATTCATGATTCAATTCGTAATTTATGATTCATGATTCAATACATGATTCAAGATTCATGATTCGATTCATGATTCATGATTCAATTCATGATTCATTAATCATGATTTTTGATTCATGATTCTATTTATGATTTATGATTCGATTCATGATTCATGATTCAATTCATGATTCATGATACATGATTCGATTCATGTTTCATGATTCAATTCATGATTCATGATTCGATTCATGACTCATGATTCGATTAATGATTCATGATTCATTTCATGATTCATTTCATGATTCAATTTATGATTCAATTTATGATTTATGATTCAATTCATGATTCATGATTCAATTCATGATTCATGATTCAATTCATGATTCATAATTCATGAATCAACCCATGATTCATTATTCAATTCATGATTCATGATTCAATTCATGATTCATGATTCATGATTCGATTAATGATTCATGATTCATTTCATGATTCAATTCATGATTCAATTAATGATTCATGATTCATGATTCATGATTCGATTCATGATTCGATTCATGATTAATGATTCAATTCATGATTCATGATTTAATTCATAATTCATGATTCAATCCATGATTCATGATTTATGATTCAATTCATGATTCATGATTCGATTCATGATTCAATTCATTATTCATGATTCAATTTGTGATTTATGATTCATGATTCAATTCATGATTCAAGATTCATGATTCAATTCATGATTCATGATTCGATTCATGATTCAATTCATTATTCATGATTCAATTCGTGATTTATGATTCATGATTCAATTCATGATTCAAGATTCATGATTCAATTCATGATTCATGAATTATGATTCGATTCATGTTTCATGATTCAATTCATGATTCATGATTCGATTCATGACTCATGATTCGATTCATGATTCGATTAATGATTCATGATTCATTTCATGATTCAATTTATGATTCATGATTCAATTTATGATTCATGATTCAATTCATGATTCATGATTCATGATTCAATTTATGATTCATGATTCAATTCATGATTCAAGATTCATGATTCAATTCATGATTCATGATTCATGATTCGATTCATGTTTCATGATTCATTTCATGATTCAATTTATGATTCATGATTCAATTTATGATTCATGATTCAATTCATGATTCATGATTCATGATTCAATTTATGATTCATGATTCAATTCATGATTCAAGATTCATGATTCAATTCATAATTTATGATTCATGATTCGACTCATGATTCAATTCATGATTCATGATTCAATTCATGATTCATGATTTAATTCATGATTCATGATTCAATTCATGACTCATGATTCAATTCATGATTCATGATTTGATTAATGATTCATGATTCAATTTATGATTCATGATTCGATTAATGATTCATGATTCAATTTATGATTCATGATTCGATTAATGATTCATGATTCAATTCATGATTCATGATTCAATTTATGATTCAATTCATGATTCATGATTCATTTCATGATTCATGATTCAATTCATGATTCAATTAATGATTCATGATTCATGATTCATGATTCGATTCATGATTCGATTCATGATTAATGATTCAATTCATGATTCATGATTTGATTCATAATTCATGATTCAATCCATGATTCATGATTTATGATTCAATTCATGATTCATGATTCAATTCATGATTCGATTAATGATTCATGATTTAATTCATGATTCATGATTAAATTCATGATTCATGATTTATGATTTATGATTCAATTCATGATTCATGATTCAATTCATGATTCATGATTCAATTCATGATTCATGATTCAATTCATGATTCATGATTCATGATTCAATTCATGATTCATAATTCATGATTCAATTCATGATTCATGATTCGATTTATGATTCATGATTCGATTAATGATTCATGATTCGATTAATGATTCATGATTCATGATTCATGATTCATGATTCGATTCATGATTCATGATTCATGATTCGATTCATGATTCATGATTCGATTCATGATTCGATTCATGATTCATGATTCAATTTATGATTCATGATTCAATTCATGATTCAAGATTCATGATTCAATTCATGATTCATGAATTATGATTCGATTCATGTTTCATGATTCAATTCATGATTCATGATTCGATTCATGACTCATGATTCGATTCATGATTCGATTAATGATTCATGATTCATTTCATGATTCAATTTATGATTCATGATTCAATTTATGATTCATGATTCAATTCATGATTCATGATTCATGATTCAATTTATGATTCATGATTCAATTCATGATTCAAGATTCATGATTCAATTCATGATTCATGATTCATGATTCGATTCATGTTTCATGATTCATTTCATGATTCAATTTATGATTCATGATTCAATTTATGATTCATGATTCAATTCATGATTCATGATTCATGATTCAATTTATGATTCATGATTCAATTCATGATTCAAGATTCATGATTCAATTCATAATTTATGATTCATGATTCGACTCATGATTCAATTCATGATTCATGATTCAATTCATGATTCATGATTTAATTCATGATTCATGAGTCAATTCATGACTCATGATTCAATTCATGATTCATGATTCGATTAATGATTCATGATTCAATTTATGATTCATGATTCGATTAATGATTCATGATTCAATTTATGATTCATGATTCAATTTATGATTCATGATTCGATTAATGATTCATGATTCAATTCGTAATTTATGATTCATGATTCAATTCATGATTCAAGATTCATGATTCGATTCATGATTCATGATTCAATTCATGATTCATTAATCATGATTTTTGATTCATGATTCTATTTATGATTTATGATTCGATTCATGATTCATGATTCAATTCATGATTCATGATACATGATTCGATTCATGTTTCATGATTCAATTCATGATTCATGATTCGATTAATGATTCATGATTCAATTCATTATTCATGATTCAATTCGTAATTTATGATTCATGATTCAATTCATGATTCAAGATTCATGATTCGATTCATGATTCATGATTCAATTCATGATTCATTAATCATGATTTTTGATTCATGATTCTATTTATGATTTATGATTCGATTCATGATTCATGATTCAATTCATGATTCATGATACATGATTCGATTCATGTTTCATGATTCAATTCATGATTCATGATTCGATTCATGACTCATGATTCGATTAATGATTCATGATTCATTTCATGATTCATTTCATGATTCAATTTATGATTTATGATTCAATTCATGATTCATGATTCAATTCATGATTCATGATTCAATTCATGATTCATAATTCATGAATCAACCCATGATTCATTATTCAATTCATGATTCATGATTCAATTCATGATTCATGATTCATGATTCGATTAATGATTCATGATTGATTTCATGATTCAATTCATGATTCAATTAATGATTCATGATTCATGATTCATGATTCGATTCATGATTCGATTCATGATTAATGATTCAATTCATGATTCATGATTTAATTCATAATTCATGATTCAATCCATGATTCATGATTTATGATTCAATTCATGATTCATGATTCGATTCATGATTCAATTCATTATTCATGATTCAATTTGTGATTTATGATTCATGATTCAATTCATGATTCAAGATTCATGATTCAATTCATGATTCATGATTCGATTCATGATTCAATTCATTATTCATGATTCAATTCGTGATTTATGATTCATGATTCAATTCATGATTCAAGATTCATGATTCAATTCATGATTCATGATTCAATGCATTATTCATGATTCAATTCATAATTTATGATTCATGATTCGACTCATGATTCAATTCATGATTCATGATTCATGATTCAATTCATGATTCATGATTCAATTCATGATTCATGATTCATGATTTAATTCATGATTCATGATTCAATTCATGACTCATGATTCAATTCATGATTCATGATTCGATTAATGATTCATGATTCAATTTATGATTCATGATTCGATTAATGATTCATGATTCAATTTATGATTCATGATTCGATTAATGATTCATGATTCAATTCATGATTCATGATTCAATTTATGATTCAATTCATGATTCATGATTCATTTCATGATTCATGATTCAATTCATGATTCAATTAATGATTCATGATTCATGATTCATGATTCGATTCATGATTCGATTCATGATTAATGATTCAATTCATGATTCATGATTTGATTCATAATTCATGATTCAATCCATGATTCATGATTTATGATTCAATTCATGATTCATGATTCAATTCATGATTCGATTAATGATTCATGATTTAATTCATGATTCATGATTTAATTCATGATTCATGATTTATGATTTATGATTCAATTCATGATTCATGATTAAATTCATGATTCATGATTCAATTCATGATTCATGATTCAATTCATGATTCATGATTCATGATTCAATTCATGATTCATAATTCATGATTCAATTCATGATTCATGATTCATGATTCGATTTATGATTCATGATTCGATTAATGATTCATGATTCGATTAATGATTCATGATTCATGATTCATGATTCATGATTCGATTCATGATTCATGATTCATGATTCATGATTCGATTCATGATTCATGATTCGATTCATGATTCGATTCATGATTCATGATTCAATTTATGATTCATGATTCAATTCATGATTCAAGATTCATGATTCAATTCATGATTCATGAATTATGATTCGATTCATGTTTCATGATTCAATTCATGATTCATGATTCGATTCATGACTCATGATTCGATTCATGATTCGATTAATGATTCATGATTCATTTCATGATTCAATTTATGATTCATGATTCAATTTATGATTCATGATTCAATTCATGATTCATGATTCATGATTCAATTTATGATTCATGATTCAATTCATGATTCAAGATTCATGATTCAATTCATGATTCATGATTCATGATTCGATTCATGTTTCATGATTCATGATTCGATTCAATTTATGATTCATGATTCAATTTATGATTCATGATTCAATTCATGATTCATGATTCATGATTCAATTTATGATTCATGATTCAATTCATGATTCAAGATTCATGATTCAATTCATAATTTATGATTCATGATTCGACTCATGATTCAATTCATGATTCATGATTCAATTCATGATTCATGATTTAATTCATGATTCATGATTCAATTCATGACTCATGATTCAATTCATGATTCATGATTTGATTAATGATTCATGATTCAATTTATGATTCATGATTCGATTAATGATTCATGATTCAATTTATGATTCATGATTCGATTAATGATTCATGATTCAATTCATGATTCATGATTCAATTTATGATTCAATTCATGATTCATGATTCATTTCATGATTCATGATTCAATTCATGATTCAATTAATGATTCATGATTCATGATTCATGATTCGATTCATGATTCGATTCATGATTAATGATTCAATTCATGATTCATGATTTGATTCATAATTCATGATTCAATCCATGATTCATGATTTATGATTCAATTCATGATTCATGATTCAATTCATGATTCGATTAATGATTCATGATTTAATTCATGATTCATGATTTAATTCATGATTCATGATTTATGATTTATGATTCAATTCATGATTCATGATTCAATTCATGATTCATGATTCAATTCATGATTCATGATTCAATTCATGATTCATGATTCAATTCATGATTCATGATTCATGATTCAATTCATGATTCATAATTCATGATTCAATTCATGATTCATGATTCGATTTATGATTCATGATTCGATTAATGATTCATGATTCGATTAATGATTCATGATTCATGATTCATGATTCATGATTCGATTCATGATTCATGATTCATGATTCATGATTCGATTCATGATTTATGATTCGATTCATGATTCGATTCATGATTCATGATTCAATTTATGATTCATGATTCAATTCATGATTCAAGATTCATGATTCAATTCATGATTCATGAATTATGATTCGATTCATGTTTCATGATTCAATTCATGATTCATGATTCGATTCATGACTCATGATTCGATTCATGATTCGATTAATGATTCATGATTCATTTCATGATTCAATTTATGATTCATGATTCAATTTATGATTCATGATTCAATTCATGATTCATGATTCATGATTCAATTTATGATTCATGATTCAATTCATGATTCAAGATTCATGATTCAATTCATGATTCATGATTCATGATTCGATTCATGTTTCATGATTCATTTCATGATTCAATTTATGATTTATGATTCAATTTATGATTCATGATTCAATTCATGATTCATGATTCATGATTCAATTTATGATTCATGATTCAATTCATGATTCAAGATTCATGATTCAATTCATAATTTATGATTCAATTCATGATTCAAGATTCATGATTCAATTCATAATTTATGATTCATGATTCGACTCATGATTCAATTCATGATTCATGATTCAATTCATGATTCATGATTTAATTCATGATTCATGAGTCAATTCATGACTCATGATTCAATTCATGATTCATGATTTGATTAATGATTCATGATTCAATTTATGATTCATGATTCGATTAATGATTCATGATTCTATTTATGATTCATGATTCGATTAATGATTCATGATTCAATTCATGATTCATGATTCAATTTATGATTCAATTCATGATTCATGATTCATTTCATGATTCATGATTCAATTCATGATTCAATTAATGATTCATGATTCATGATTCATGATTCGATTCATGATTCGATTCATGATTAATGATTCAATTCATGATTCATGATTTGATTCATAATTCATGATTCAATCCATGATTCATAATTTATGATTCAATTCATGATTCATGATTCAATTCATGATTCAATTCATGATTCATGATTCGATTAATGATTCATGATTTAATTCATGATTCATGATTTAATTCATGATTCATGATTTATGATTTATGATTCAATTCATGATTCATGATTCAATTCATGATTCATGATTCAATTCATGATTCATGATTCATGATTCAATTCATGATTCATAATTCATGATTCAATTCATGATTCATGATTCGATTTATGATTCATGATTCGATTAATGATTCATGATTCATGATTCATGATTCGATTCATGATTCATGATTCGATTCATGATTCGATTCATGATTCATGATTCAATTTATGATTCATGATTCAATTCATGATTCAAGATTCATGATTCAATTCATAATTCATGATTCATGATTCATTTCATAATTCATGATTCATGATTCATGATTCAATTAATGATTCATAATTCAATTCATGATTCATGTATTGATTCATGATTCATGTATTGATTCATGATTCATGTATTGATTCATAATTTATGATTCAATTCATGATTCATGATTCATGATTTATGATTCAATTCATGATACATGATTCATTCATAAATCATGATTAATGATTCAATTCATGTTCATTGATTCATTATTCAATTCATGATTCATGATTTAATTATTCATAATTCATGTTTCGATTCATGATTCAATTTATGATTCGATTCATGATTCACGATTCAATTCATGATTCATGATTCATGATTCGATTCATGTTTTATGATTCAATTCATGTTCATTGATTCATTATTCAATTCATGATTCATGATTCATTTCATGATTCATTTCATGATTCATGATTCATGATTCGATTCATGTTTTATGATTCAATTCATGATTCATGATCCGATTTATGATTCATGATTCATGACTCAACTCATGATTCATTTCATGATTTAGGATTCAATTCATGATTCATGATTCATGATTCATGATTCATGATTCAATTCATGATTCATGATTCAATTCATGATTCATGATTCAATTCATTATTCATTATTCGATTCATGATTCATGATTCAATTCATTAGTCATTATTCGGTTCATGATTCAAGATTCATGATTCAATTCATGATTCAATTCATGATTTATGATTCAATTCATGATTCATGATTCATAATTCATGATTCGATTCATGATTCAATTCATGATTCATTATTCAATTCATGATTCATGATTCATGATTCAATGCATGATTCATGATTCGATTCATGTTTCATGATTCAATTCATGATTCAATTCATAATTTATGATTCATGATTCGACTCATGATTCAATTCATGATTCATGATTCATGATTCAATTCATGATTCATGATTTAATTCATGATTCATGATTCAATTCATGATTCATGATTCATGATTTAATTCATGATTCATGATTCAATTCATGACTCATGATTCAATTCATGATTCATGATTCGATTAATGATTCATGATTCAATTTATGATTCATGATTTGATTAATGATTCATGATTCAATTTATGATTCATGATTCGATTAATATATCATGATTCAATTCATGATTCATGATTCATGATTCAATTTATGATTCAATTCATGATTCATGATTCATTTCATGATTCATGATTCAATTCATGATTCAATTAATGATTCATGATTCATGATTCATGATACGATTCATGATTCGATTCATGATTAATGATTCAATTCATGATTTGATTCATAATTCATGATTCAATCCATGATTCATGATTCAATTCATGATTCATGATTCAATTCGTGATTTATGATTCATGATTCAATTCATGATTCAAGATTCATGATTCGATTCATGATTCATGATTCAATTCATGATTCATTAATCATGATTTTTGATTCATGATTCTATTTATGATTTATGATTCGATTCATGATTCATGATTCAATTCATGATTCATGATTCATGATTCGATTCATGTTTCATGATTCAATTCATTATTCATGATTCGATTCATGACTCATGATTCGATTCATGATTCGATTAATGATTCATGATTCATTTCATGATTCATTTCATGATTCAATTTATGATTCATGATTCAATTCATGATTCATGATTCAATTCATGATTCATGATTCAATTCATGATTCATAATTCATGAATCAACCCATGATTCATTATTCAATTCTTGATTCAATTCATGATTCATGATTCAATTCATGATTCATAAATCATGAATCAACCCATGATTCATTATTCAATTCATGATTCATGATTCAATTCATGATTCATGATTCATGATTCGATTCATGTTTCATGATTCAATTCATGATTCATGATTCGATTCATGACTCATGATTCGATTCATGATTCGATTAATGATTCATGATTCATTTCATGATTCAATTCATGATTCAATTAATGATTCATGATTCATGATTCATGATTCGATTCATGATTCGATTCATGATTAATGATTCAATTCATGATTCATGATTTGATTCATAATTCATGATTCAATCCATGATTCATGATTTATGATTCAATTCATGATTCATGATTCGATTCATGATTCAATTCATTATTCATGATTCAATTCGTGATTTATGATTCATGATTGAATTCATGATTCAAGATTCATGATTCAATTCATGATTCATGATTCGATTCATGTTTCATGATTCAATTCATGATTCAATTCATAATTTATGATTCATGATTCGACTCATGATTCAATTCATGATTCATGATTCATGATTCAATTCATGATTCATGATTTAATTCATGATTCATGATTCAATTCATGATTCATGATTCATGATTTAATTCATGATTCATGATTCAATTCATGACTCATGATTCAATTCATGATTCATGATTCGATTAATGATTCATGATTCAATTTATGATTCATGATTTGATTAATGATTCATGATTTAATTTATGATTCATGATTCGATTAATATATCATGATTCAATTCATGATTCATGATTCATGATTCAATTTATGATTCAATTCATGATTCATGATTCATTTCATGATTCATGATTCAATTCATGATTCAATTAATGATTCATGATTCATGATTCATGATACGATTCATGATTCGATTCATGATTAATGATTCAATTCATGATTTGATTCATAATTCATGATTTAATCCATGATTCATGATTCAATTCATGATTCATGATTCGATTCATGATTCAATTCATTATTCATGATTCAATTCGTGATTTATGATTCATGATTCAATTCATGATTCAAGATTCATGATTCGATTCATGATTCATGATTCAATTCATGATTCATTAATCATGATTTTTGATTCATGATTCTATTTATGATTTATGATTTGATTCATGATTCATGATTCAATTCATGATTCATGATTCATGATTCGATTCATGTTTCATGATTCAATTCATTATTCATGATTCGATTCATGACTCATGATTCGATTCATGATTCGATTAATGATTCATGATTCATTTCATGATTCATTTCATGATTCAATTTATGATTCATGATTCAATTCATGATTCATGATTCAATTCATGATTCATGATTCAATTCATGATTCATAATTCATGAATCAACCCATGATTCATTATTCAATTCTTGATTCAATTCATGATTCATGATTCAATTCATGATTCATAAATCATGAATCAACCCATGATTCATTATTCAATTCATGATTCATGATTCAATTCATGATTCATGATTCATGATTCGATTCATGTTTCATGATTCAATTCATGATTCATGATTCGATTCATGACTCATGATTCGATTCATGATTCGATTAATGATTCATGATTCATTTCATGATTCAATTCATGATTCAATTAATGATTCATGATTCATGATTCATGATTCGATTCATGATTCGATTCATGATTAATGATTCAATTCATGATTCATGATTTGATTCATAATTCATGATTCAATCCATGATTCATGATTTATGATTCAATTCATGATTCATGATTCGATTCATGATTCAATTCATTATTCATGATTCAATTCGTGATTTATGATTCATGATTGAATTCATGATTCAAGATTCATGATTCAATTCATGATTCATGATTCGATTCATGATTCAATTCATTATTCATGATTCAATTCGTGATTTATGATTCATGATTCAATTCATGATTCAAGATTCATGATTCAATTCATGATTCATGATTCAATTCATGATTCATGATTCAATTCATGATTCATTAATCATGATTTTTGATTCATGATTCTATTTATGATTTATGATTCGATTCATGATTCATGATTCAATTCATGATTCATGATTCATGATTCGATTCATGTTTCATGATTCAATTCATGATTCATGATTCGATTCATGACTCATGATTCGATTCATGATTCGATTAATGATTCATGATTCATTTCATGATTCAATTTATGATTCATGATTCAATTCATGATTCATGATTCGATTCATGATACATGATTCGATTCATGATTCATGATTCATGATTCAATTTATGATTCATGATTCAATTCATGATTCAAGATTCATGATTCAATTCATAATTTATGATTCATGATTCGACTCATGATTCAATTCATGATTCATGATTCATGATTCAATTCATGATTCATGATTCAATTCATGATTCATGATTCAATTCATGATTCATGATTCATGATTCAATTCATGATTCATGATTCAATTCATGACTCATGATTCAATTCATGATTCATGATTCGATTAATGATTCATGATTCAATTTATGATTCATGATTCGATTAATGATTCATGATTCAATTTATGATTCATGATTCGATTAATGATTCATGATTCAATTCATGATTCATGATTCATGATTCAATTTATGATTCAATTCATGATTCATGATTCATTTCATGATTCATGATTCAATTCATGATTCAATTAATGATTCATGATTCATGATTCGATTCATGATTCGATTCATGATTAATGATTCAATTCATGATTCATGATTTGATTCATAATTCATGATTCAATCCATGATTCATGATTTATGATTCACTTCATGATTCATGATTCAATTCATGATTCAATTCATGATTCATGATTCTATTTATGATTTATGATTCGATTCATGATTCATGATTCATGATTCATGATTCGATTCATGTTTCATGATTCAATTCATGATTCATGATTCGATTCATGACTCATGATTCGATTCATGATTCGATTAATGATTCATGATTCATTTCATGATTCAATTTATGATTCATGATTCAATTCATGATTCATGATTCGATTCACGATTCGATTCATGATTCATGATTCGATTCACGATTCGATTCATGATTCATGATTCAATTTATGATTCATGATTCAATTCATGATTCAAGATTCATGATTCAATTCATAATTTATGATTCATGATTCGACTCCTGATTCAATTCATGATTCATGATTCAATTCATGATTCATGATTCATGATTTAATTCATGATTCATGATTCAATTCATGACTCATGATTCAATTCATGATTCATGATTCGATTAATGATTCATGATTCAATTTATGATTTATGATTTGATTAATGATTCATGATTCAATTTATGATTCATGATTCGATTAATGATTCATGATTCAATTCATGATTCATGATTCATGATTCAATTTATGATTCAATTCATGATTCATGATTCATTTCATGATTCATGATTAAATTCATGATTTAATTAATGATTCATGATTCATGATTCATGATTCGATTCATGATTCGATTCATGATTAATGATTCAATTCATGATTCATGATTTGATTCATAATTCATGATTCAATCCATGATTCATGATTTATGATTCAATTCATGATTCATGATTCGATTCATGATTCAATTCATTATTCATGATTCAATTCGTGATTTATGATTCATGATTCAATTCATGATTCAAGATTCATGATTCAATTCATGATTCATGATTCGATTCATGATTCAATTCATTATTCATGATTCAATTCGTGATTTATGATTCATGATTCAATTCATGATTCAAGATTCATGATTCAATTCATGATTCATGATTCAATTCATGATTCATGATTCAATTCATGATTCATTAATCATGATTTTTGATTCATGATTCTATTTATTATTTATGATTCGATTCATGATTCATGATTCAATTCATGATTCATGATTCATGATTCGATTCATGTTTCATGATTCAATTCATGATTCATGATTCGATTCATGACTCATGATTCGATTCATGATTCGATTAATGATTCATGATTCATTTCATGATTCAATTTATGATTCATGATTCAATTTATGATTCATGATTCAATTCATGATTCATGATTCGATTCATGATACATGATTCGATTCATGATTCATGATTCATGATTCAATTTATGATTCATGATTCAATTCATGATTCAAGATTCATGATTCAATTCATAATTTATGATTCATGATTCGACTCATGATTCAATTCATGATTCATGATTCAATTCATGATTCATGATTCAATTCATGATTCATGATTCATGATTTAATTCATGATTCATGATTCAATTCATGACTCATGATTCAATTCATCAATTCATGATTCGATTAATGATTCATGATTCAATTTATGATTCATGATTCGATTAATGATTCATGATTCAATTTATGATTCATGATTCGATTAATGATTCATGATTCAATTCATGATTCATGATTCATGATTCAATTTATGATTCAATTCATGATTCATGATTCATTTCATGATTCATGATTCAATTCATGATTCAATTAATGATTCATGATTCATGATTCGATTCATGATTCGATTCATGATTAATGATTCAATTCATGATTCATGATTTGATTCATAATTCATGATTCAATCCATGATTCATGATTTATGATTCACTTCATGATTCATGATTCAATTCATGATTCAATTCATGATTCATGATTCGATTAATGATTCATGATTTAATTCATGATTCATGATTCAATTCATGATTCATGATTCAATTCATGATTCATGATTCATGATTTAATTCATGATTCATGATTCAATTCATGACTCATGATTCAATTCATGATTCATGATTCGATTAATGATTCATGATTCAATTTATGATTCATGATTTGATTAATGATTCATGATTCAATTTATGATTCATGATTCGATTAATGATTCATGATTCAATTCATGATTCATGATTCATGATTCAATTTATGATTCAATTCATGATTCATGATTCATTTCATGATTCATGATTAAATTCATGATTCAATTAATGATTCATGATTCATGATTCATGATTCGATTCATGATTCGATTCATGATTAATGATTCAATTCATGATTCATGATTTGATTCATAATTCATGATTCAATCCATGATTCATGATTTATGATTCAATTCATGATTCATGATTCGATTCATGATTCAATTCATTATTCATGATTCAATTCGTGATTTATGATTCATGATTCAATTCATGATTCATTAATCATGATTTTTGATTCATGATTCTATTTATGATTTATGATTCGATTCATGATTCATGATTCAATTCATGATTCATGATTCATGATTCGATTCATGTTTCATGATTCAATTCATTAATTCATGATTCGATTCATGACTCATGATTCGATTAATGATTCATGATTCATTTCATGATTCAATTTATGATTCATGATTCAATTCATGATTCATGATTCAATTCATGATTCATGATTCAATTCATGATTCATGATTCAATTCATGATTCATAATTCATGAATCAACCCATGATTCATTATTCAATTCATGATTCATGATTCAATTCATGATTCATGATTCATGATTCGATTCATGATTCAATTCATGATTCATGATTCGATTCATGACTCATGATTCGATTCATGATTCGATTAATGATTCATGATTCATTTCATGATTCAATTCATGATTCAATTAATGATTCATGATTCATGATTCATGATTCGATTCATGATTCGATTCATGATTAATGATTCAATTCATGATTCATGATTTGATTCATAATTCATGATTCAATCCATGATTCATGATTTATGATTCAATTCATGATTCATGATTCGATTCATGATTCAATTCATTATTCATGATTCAATTCGTGATTTATGATTCATGATTCAATTCATGATTCAAGATTCATGATTCAATTCATGATTCGATTCATGATTCAATTCATGATTCATGATTCAATTCATGATTCATGATTCAATTCATGATTCATTAATCATGATTTTTGATTCATGATTCTATTTATGATTTATGATTCGATTCATGATTCATGATTCAATTCATGATTCATGATTCATGATTCGATTCATGTTTCATGATTCAATTCATGATTCATGATTCGATTCATGACTCATGATTCGATTCATGATTCGATTAATGATTCATGATTCATTTCATGATTCAATTTATGATTCATGATTCAATTTATGATTCATGATTCAATTCATGATTCATGATTCGATTCATGATACATGATTCGATTCATGATTCATGATTCATGATTCAATTTATGATTCATGATTCAATTCATGATTCAAGATTCATGATTCAATTCATAATTTATGATTCATGATTCGACTCATGATTCAATTCATGATTCATGATTCATGATTCAATTCATGATTCATTATTCAATTCATGATTCATGATTCATGATTTAATTCATGATTCATGATTCAATTCAAGACTCATGATTCAATTTATGATTCATGATTCGATTAATGATTCATGATTCAATTTATGATTCATGATTCGATTAATGATTCATGATTCAATTTATGATTCATGATTCGATTAATGATTCATGATTCAATTCATGATTCATGATTCAATTTATGATTCAATTCATGATTCATGATTCATTTCATGATTCATGATTCAATTCATGATTCAATTAATGATTCATGATTCGATTCATGATTCGATTCATGATTAATGATTCAATTCATGATTCATGATTTGATTCATAATTCATGATTCAATCCATGATTCATGATTTATGATTCAATTCATGATTCATGATTCAATTCATGATTCAATTCATGATTCATGATTCGATTCATGATTCATGATTCAATTCATGATTCATGATTCATGATTCAATTCATGATTCATGATTCAATTCATGATTCATGATTCGATTAATGATTCATGATTCCATTCATGATTCATGATTTAATTCATGATTCATGATTCATGATTTATGATTCAATTCATGATTCATGATTCAATTCATGATTCATGATTCATGATTCAATTCATGATTCATAATTCATGATTCAATTCATGATTCATGATTCGATTCATGATTCAATACATAATTCAATACATAATTCAAGATTAAATTCAATTCATGATTTATGATTCAATTCATGATTCATGATTCATAATTCATGATTCGATTCATGATTCAATTTATGATTCATGATTCAATTCATGATTCAATTCATGATTCATGATTCATGATTCAATTCATGATTCATTATTCAATTCATGATTCATGATTCATGATTCAATTCATGATTCATGATTCGATTCATGTTTCATGATTCAATTCATGATTCATGATTCATGATTCAATTCATGATTCATGATTCATGATTCATTTCATGATTCATAATTCGATTAATGATTCATGATTCAATTTATGATTCATGATTCATGATTCAATTCATGATTTGTGATTCATGATTCAATTCATGATTCATGATTCGATTCATGATTCAATTAATGATACATGATTCATGATTTGATTCATGATTCATGATTCGATTCATGATTCATGAATCATGATTCAATTTAATTCATGATTCATGATTCGATTAATGATTCATGATTCAATTCATGATTCATGATTCATGATTTGATTCATTATTCATGATTCAATTCATGATTCATGATTCATGATTTATGATTCAATTCATGATTCATGATTTAATTCATGATTCAATTCATTATTTATGATTCGATTCGTGATTCAAGATTCATGATTCATGATTCAATTCATGATTTATGATTCATGATTCGACTCATATTTAATGCTTCAATTCATGATTCATGATTCATTCATAATTCATGATTCATGATTCAATTCATGATTCATGATTCATTCATAATTCATGATTCATGATTCAATTCATGATTCATGATTCATTCATGACTCATGATTCATGATTCAATTCATGATTCGATTCATGATTCATGATTCATGATTTAATTCATGATTCATAATTCATGTTTCGAGATTTAATTCATGATTTATAATTCATGTTTCGATTCATGATTCAGTTCATGATTCAGGATTCATGATTCGATTCATGATTCATGATTCAATTCATGATTCATGTTTCAATTCATGTTTCATGATACAATTCATGATTCATGATTCAATTCATGATTCATGATTCAATTCATGATTCATGATTCCTGATTTGATTCATGATTTATTTCATGATTCATGATCTGATTCATGATTTATGATTCAATTCATGATTCATGGACCAATTTATGATTCATGATTCATGATTCAATTCATGATTCATGATTCAATTTATGATTCATGATTCGATTAATGATTCATGATTCGATTAATGATTCATGATTCATGATTCAATTCATGATTCGATTCATGATTCATCATTCGATTCATGATTCATGATTCATGATTTTATTCATGATTCATGATTCAATTCATGATTCATGATTCAATTCATGATTCATGATTCATGATTCAATTCATGATTCATGATTCAATTCATGATTCATGATTCAATAAATGATTCATGATTCGATTAATGATTCAATTCATGATTCATGATTCATGATTCAATTCATGATTCATGATCCGATTTATGATTCATGATTCATGATTCAATTCATGATTTATGATTCATGATTCAATTCATGATTCATTTCATGATTTAGGATTCATGATTTATGATTCATGATTTGATTCATGATTCATGATTCAATTCATGATTCATGATTCGATTAATGATTCATGATTCATGATTCAATTCATGATTCATGATTCATGATTTGATTCATAAATTCATGATTCGATTCATGATTCAATTCATGATTCATGATTTATGATTCAATTCATGATTCATGATTCGAATTATAATTCATGATTCAATTCATGATTCATGATTCAATTCATGATTCATTAATCATGATTTGTGATTCATGATTCTATTTATGATTTATGATTCGATTCATGATTCATGATTCGATTCATGATTCGAATCATGATTCATGATTCGATTCATGATTCGAATCATGATTCATGATTCGATTCATGATTCGAATCATGATTCATGATTCGATTCATGATTTAATTCATGATTCATGATTTATGATTTATGATTCAATTCATGATTCATGATTCAATTCATGATTCATGATTCAATTCATGATTCATGATTCATGATTCGATTAATGATTCATGATTCCATTCATGATTCATGATTTAATTCATGATTCATGATTCATGATTTATGATTCAATTCATGACTCATGATTCAATTCATTATTTAATTCATGATTCATGATTCATGATTCAATTCATAATTCATAATTCATTATTCAATTCATGATTCATGATTCGATTAATGATTCGATTCATGATTTATGATTCAATTCATGATTCATATTTCAATTCATGATTCAATTCATGACTCATGATTCATGATTCAATTCATGATTCATGATTCAATTCATGATTCATGATTCATGATTCGATTCATGTTTCATGATTCAATTCATGATTCAATTCATGATTTGTGATTCATGATTCAATTCATGACTCATGATTCGATTCATGACTCATGATTCGATTCGTGATTCGATTAATGATTCATGATTCAATTCATGATTCATGATTCATTATTCAATTTATGATTCAATTCCTGATTTATGATTCAATTCATGATTCATGATTCATAATTCATGATTCGATTCATGATTCAATTCATGATTCATGATTCAATTCATGATTCAATTCATGATTCATGATTCAATTCATGATTCATGATTCATTTCATAATTCATGATTCGATTAATGATTCATGATTCCATTCATGATTCATGATTTAATTCATGATTCATGATTGATGATTTATGATTCAATTCATGATTCATGATTCAATTCATAATTCAATTTATGATTTATGATTCATGATTTAATTCATAATTCATGATTCAATTAATGATTCATGATTCATGATTCATGATTCAATTGATGATTCATGATTCAATTGATGATTCATGATTCATGTATTGATTCATAATTTATGATTCAATTCATGATTCATGATTCATGATTTATGATTCAATTCATTATTCATGATTCGATTCGTGACTCAAGATTAAATTCATGATTCATGATTCATTCATAATTCATGATTCATGATTCAAATTATGATTGAATTCATGATTCATGATTCATTCATGATTCATGATTCATGATTTAATTAATGATTCATAATTCATGTTTCGATTCATGATTCAATTTATGATTCGATTCATGATTCACGATTCAATTCATGATTCACGATTCAATTCATGATTCATGATTCATGATTCGATTCATGTTTTATGATTCAATTCATGTTGATTGATTCATGATTCAATTCATGATTCATTTCATGATTCATGATTCGATTCATGTTTTATGATTCAATTCATGATTCATGATACGATTTATGATTCATGATTCATGACTCAAATCATGATTCATTTCATGATTTAGGATTCAATTCATGATTCATGATTTATGATTCGATTTATGATTCATGATTCGATTTATGATTCATGATTCGATTCATGATTCATGATTCGATTCATGATTCATGATTCATGATTCATGATTCGATTCATGATTCATGATTCATGATTCATGATTCGAATTATGATTCATGATTCATGATTCGATTCATGATTCATGATTCATGATTCGATTCATGATTCATGATTCATGATTCGATTTATGATTCATGATTCATGATTCGATTTATGATTCATGATTCATGATTCGATTCATGATTCGAATCATGATTCATGATTCGATTCATGATTCGAATCATGATTCATGATTCGATTCATGATTTAATTCATGATTCATGATTTATGATTTATGATTCAATTCATGATTCATGATTCAATTCATGATTCAATTCATGATTCATGATTCAATTCATGATTCATGATTCAATTCATGATTCATGATTCCATTCATGATTCATGATTTAATTCATGATTCATGATTCATGATTTATGATTCAATTCATGACTCATAATTCAATTCATTATTCAATTCATGATTCATGATTCATGATTCAATTCATAATTCATAATTCATTATTCAATTCATGATTCATGATTCGATTAATGATTCGATTCATGATTCATGATTCGATTCATGATTCAATACATAATTCATGATTCATTTCATGATTAAATTCATGATTTATGATTCAATTCATGATTCATGATTCATAATTCATGATTAGATTCATGATTCAATTCATGATTCATATTTCAATTCATGATTCAATTCATGATTCATGATTCATGATTCAATTCATGATTCATGATTCAATTCATGATTCATGATTCATGATTCGATTCATGTTTCATGATTCAATTCATGATTCATGATTCAATTCATGATTTGTGATTCATGATTCAATTCATGACTCATGATTCGATTCATGACTCATGATTCGATTCGTGATTCGATTAATGATTCATGATTCAATTCATGATTCATGATTCATTATTCAATTTATGATTCAATTCATGATTTATGATTCAATTCATGATTCATGATTCATGATTCATGATTCATGATTCAATTCATGATTCATGATTCAATTCATGATTCATGATTCAATTCATGATTCATGATTCATTTCATAATTCATGATTCGATTAATGATTCATGATTCCATTCATGATTCATGATTTAATTCATGATTCATGATTGATGATTTATGATTCAATTCATGATTTATGATTCAATTCATAATTCAATTTATGATTCATGATTCATGATTTAATTCATAATTCATGATTCATTTCATGATTCATGATTCATGATTCAATTCATGATTAATGATTCAATTAATGATTCATGATTCATGATTCATGATTCAATTGATGATTCATGATTCAATTGATGATTCATGATTCATGTATTGATTCATAATTTATGATTCAATTCATGATTCATGATTCATGATTTATGATTCAATTCATTATTCATGATTCGATTCGTGACTCAAGATTAAATTCATGATTCATGATTCATTCATAATTCATGATTCATGATTCAAATTATGATTGAATTCATGATTCATGATTCATTCATGATTCATGATTCATGATTTAATTAATGATTCATAATTCATGTTTCGATTCATGATTCAATTTATGATTCGATTCATGATTCACGATTCAATTCATGATTCACGATTCAATTCATGATTCATGATTCATGATTCGATTCATGTTTTATGATTCAATTCATGTTGATTGATTCATGATTCAATTCATGATTCATTTCATGATTCATGATTCGATTCATGTTTTATGATTCAATTCATGATTCATGATACGATTTATGATTCATGATTCATGACTCAAATCATGATTCATTTCATGATTTAGGATTCAATTCATGATTCATGATTTATGATTCGATTTATGATTCATGATTCGATTTATGATTCATGATTCGATTCATGATTCATGATTCGATTCATGATTCATGATTCATGATTCATGATTCGATTCATGATTCATGATTCATGATTCATGATTCGAATTATGATTCATGATTCATGATTCGATTCATGATTCATGATTCATGATTCGATTCATGATTCATGATTCGATTTATGATTCATGATTCATGATTCGATTTATGATTCATGATTCATGATTCGATTCATGATTCATGATTCGATTCATGATTCATGATTCGATTCATGATTCATGATTCATGATTCGACTAATGATTCATGATTCAATTCATGATTCATGATTCATGATTCAATTAAAGATTCATGATTCGATTAATGATTCATTATTCAATTTATGATTCATGATTCGACTAATGATTCATTATTCAATTTATGATTCATGATTCATGATTCGACTAATGATTCATGAATCAATTCATGATTCATGATTCATGATTCATGATTCAATTCATGATTCATGATTAATGATTTAATTCATGATTCATGATTCATTTCATAATTCATGATTCATGATTCATGATTCAATTAATGATTCATGATTCATGATTCATAATTCAATTCATGATTCATGTATTGATTCATGATTCATGTATTGATTCATGATTCATGTATTGATTCATAATTTATGATTCAATTCATGATTCATGATTCATGATTTATGATTCAATTCATGATTCATGATTCATTCATAAATCATGATTAATGATTCAATTCATGATTGAATTCATGATTCATGATTCATTCATGATTCATGATTCGATTCATGATTCATGATTCGATTCATGATTCATGATTCATGATTCAATTCATGATTCATGATTCATGATTTAATTATTCATAATTCATGTTTCGATTCATGATTCAATTTATGATTCGATTCATGATTCACGATTCATTTCATGATTCATGATTCATGATTCGATTCATGTTTTATGATTCAATTCATGATTCATGATCCAATTTATGATTCATGATTCATGACTCAACTCATGATTCATTTCATGATTTAGGATTCAATTCATTATTCATGATTCAATTCATTATTCGATTCATGATTCATGATTCATGATTCAATTCATGATTCAATTTATGATTTATTATTCAATTCATGATTCATAATTCATGATTCGATTCATGATTCATGATTCAATTCATGATTCATGATTCAATTCATGATTCATGATTCATGATTCAATTCATGATTCATGATTCATGATTCGATTCATGTTTCATGATTCAATTCATGATTCATGATTCAATTCATGATTTGTGATTCATGATTCAATTCATGACTCATGATTCGATTCATGATTCATGATTCGATTCATGATTCATGATTCAATTTATGATTCATGATTCAATTTATGATTCATGATTCAATTTATGATTCATGATTCAATTCATGATTCAAGATTCATGATTCAATTCATAATTTATGATTCATGATTCGACTTATGATTCAATTCATGATTCATGATTCATGATTCAATTCATGATTCATGATTCAATTCATGATTCATGATTCAATTCATGATTCATGATTCGATTCATGATTCAATTCATGATTCATGATTCAATTCATGATTCATGATTCAATTCATGACTCATGATTCAATTCATGATTCATGATTCAATTTAAGATTCATGATTCGATTAATGATTCATGATTCAATTCATGATTCATGATTCATGATTCAATTTATGATTCAATTCATGATTCATGATTCGATTAATGATTCATGATTCAATTCATGATTCATGATTCATGATTCAATTTATGATTCAATTCATGATTCATGATTCATGATTCATGATTTAATTCATGATTCATGATTCAATTCATGACTCATGATTCAATTCATGATTCATGATTCGATTAATGATTCATGATTCAATTTATGATTCATGATTCGATTAATGATTCATGATTCAATTCATGATTCATGATTCATGATTCAATTTATGATTCAATTCATGATTCATGATTCGATTAATGATTCATGATTCAATTCATGATTCATGATTCAATTTATGATTCAATTCATGATTCATGATTCATTTCATGATTCATGATTCAATTCATGATTCAATTAATGATTCATGATTCATGATTCGATTCATGATTCGATTCATGATTAATGATTCAATTCATGATTCATGATTTGATTCATAATTCATGATTCAATCCATGATTCATGATTTATGATTCAATTCATGATTCATGATTCAATTCATGATTCATTTTTCAATTCATGATTCATGATTCATGATTCAATTCATGATTCATGATTCATGATTCGATTCATGTTTCATGATTCAATTCATGATTCATGATTCAATTCATAATTTGTGATTCATGGTTCAATTCATGACTCATGACTCATGATTCGATTCGTGATTCGATTAATGATTCATGATTCTATTCATGATTCATGATTCATGATTCAATTCATGATTCAATTCATGATTCATGATTCATGATTCAATTCATGATTCATGATTCAATTCATGATTCATGATTCGATTAATGATTCATGATTCCATTCATGATTCATGATTTAATTCATGATTCATGATTTTTGATTCAATTCATGATTCATGATTCAATTCATGATTCAATTCATGATTCATGATTCATGATTTAATTCATAATTCATGATTCATTTCATAATTCATGATTCAATTCATGATTAATGATTCAATTAATAATTAATAATTCATGATTCATGATTCAATTGATGATTCATGATTCAATTGATGATTCATGATTCATGTATTGATTCATGATTCATGTATTGATTCATAATTTATGATTCAATTCATGATTCATGATTCATGATTTATGATTCAATTCACTATTCATGATTCGATTCGTGACTCAAGATTCAATTCATGATTCATGATTCATTCATAATTCATGATTCATGATTCAAATTATGATTGAATTCATGATTCATGATTCATTCATGATTCATGATTCATGATTCGATTCATGATTCATGATTCGATTCATGATTCATGATTCATGATTCAATTCATGATTCATGATTTAATTAATGATTCATAATTCATGTTTCGATTCATGATTCAATTTATGATTCGATTCATGATTCACGATTCAATTCATGATTCACGATTCAATTCATGATTCATGATTCATGATTCGATTCATGTTTTATGATTCAATTCATGTTCATTGATTCATGATTCAATTCATGATTCATTTCATGATTCATTTCATGATTCATGATTCATGATTCATGATTCGATTCATGTTTTATGATTCAATTCATGATTCATGATCCGATTTATGATTCATGATTCATGACTCAAATCATGATTCATTTCATGATTTAGGATTTAATTCATGATTCATGATTCATGATTCGATTCATGTTTTATGATTCAATTCATGTTCATTGATTCATGATTCAATTCATGATTCATTTCATGATTCATTTCATGATTCATGATTCATGATTCATGATTCGATTCATGTTTTATGATTCAATTCATGATTCATGATTCGATTTATGATTCATGATTCGATTTATGATTCACGATTCGATTCATGATTCATGATTCGATTCATGATTCATGATTCATGATTCATGATTCGACTAATGATTCATGATTCAATTCATGATTCATGATTCATGATTCAATTCATGATTCATTATTCATGATTCGATTTATGATTCATGATTCATGATTCGATTCATGATTCATGATTCATGATTCGATTCATGATTCATGATTCATGATTCGATTCATGATTCGACTAATGATTCATGATTCAATTCATGATTCATGATTCATGATTCAATTCATGATTCATGATTCATGATTCAATTAAAGATTCATGATTCGATTAATGATTCATGATTCAATTTATGATTCATGATTCGACTAATGATTCATTATTCAATTTATGATTCATGATTCATGATTCATGATTCAATTCATGATTCATGATTCATGATTCATAATTCAATTCATGATTCATGTATTGATTCATGATTCATGTATTGATTCATGATTCATGTATTGATTCATAATTTATGATTCAATTCATGATTCATGATTTTTGATTCAATTCATGATTCATGATTCATGATTTAATTATTCATAATTCATGTTTCGATTCATGATTCAATTTATGATTCGATTCATGATTCACGATTCAATTCATGATTCAATTCATGATTCATGTTTTATGATTCAATTCATGTTCATTGATTCATTATTCAATTCATGATTCATGATTCATTTCATGATTCATTTCATGATTCATGAATCATGATTCGATTCATGTTTTATGATTCAATTCATGATTCATGATCCGATTTATGATTCATGATTCATGACTCAACTCATGATTCATTTCATGATTTAGGATTCAATTCATGATTCATGATCCAATTTATGATTCATGATTCATGACTCAACTCATGATTCATTTCATGATTTAGGATTCAATTCATTATTCATGATTCAATTCATTATTCGATTCATGATTCATGATTCATGATTCAATTCATGATTCAATTTATGATTTATTATTCAATTCATGATTCATAATTCATGATTCGATTCATGATTCATGATTCAATTCATGATTCATGATTCAATTCATGATTCATGATTCATGATTCAATTCATGATTCATGATTCATGATTCGATTCATGTTTCATGATTCAATTCATGATTCATGATTCAATTCATGATTTGTGATTCATGATTCAATTCATGACTCATGATTCGATTCATGACTCATGATTCATGATTCATGATTCAATTTATGATTCATGATTCGATTAATGATTCATGATTCAATTTATGATTCATGATTCGATTAATGATTCATGATTCATGATTCGATTCATGATTCATGATTCGATTCATGATTCATGATTCGATTCATGATTCATGATTCAATTTATGATTCATGATTCAATTTATGATTCATGATTCAATTTATGATTCATGATTCAATTCATGATTCAAGATTCATGATTCAATTCATAATTTATGATTCATGATTCGACTTATGATTCAATTCATGATTCATGATTCATGATTCAATTCATGATTCATGATTCAATTCATGATTCATGATTCAATTCATGATTCATGATTCGATTCATGATTCAATTCATGATTCATGATTCAATTCATGATTCATGATTCAATTCATGACTCATGATTCAATTCATGATTCATGATTCAATTTAAGATTCATGATTCGATTAATGATTCATGATTCAATTCATGATTCATGATTCATGATTCAATTTATGATTCAATTCATGATTCATGATTCGATTAATGATTCATGATTCAATTCATGATTCATGATTCATGATTCAATTTATGATTCAATTCATGATTCATGATTCATGATTCATGATTTAATTCATGATTCATGATTCAATTCATGACTCATGATTCAATTCATGATTCATGATTCGATTAATGATTCATGATTCAATTTATGATTCATGATTCGATTAATGATTCATGATTCAATTCATGATTCATGATTCATGATTCAATTTATGATTCAATTCATGATTCATGATTCGATTAATGATTCATGATTCAATTCATGATTCATGATTCAATTTATGATTCAATTCATGATTCATGATTCATTTCATGATTCATGATTCAATTCATGATTCAATTAATGATTCATGATTCATGATTCGATTCATGATTCGATTCATGATTAATGATTCAATTCATGATTCATGATTTGATTCATAATTCATGATTCAATCCATGATTCATGATTTATGATTCAATTCATGATTCATGATTCAATTCATGATTCATTTTTCAATTCATGATTCATGATTCATGATTCAATTCATGATTCATGATTCATGATTCGATTCATGTTTCATGATTCAATTCATGATTCATGATTCAATTCATAATTTGTGATTCATGGTTCAATTCATGACTCATGACTCATGATTCGATTCGTGATTCGATTAATGATTCATGATTCTATTCATGATTCATGATTCATGATTCAATTCATGATTCAATTCATGATTCATGATTCATGATTCAATTCATGATTCATGATTCAATTCATGATTCATGATTCGATTAATGATTCATGATTCCATTCATGATTCATGATTTAATTCATGATTCATGATTTTTGATTCAATTCATGATTCATGATTCAATTCATGATTCAATTCATGATTCATGATTCATGATTTAATTCATAATTCATGATTCATTTCATAATTCATGATTCAATTCATGATTAATGATTCAATTAATAATTAATAATTCATGATTCATGATTCAATTGATGATTCATGATTCAATTGATGATTCATGATTCATGTATTGATTCATGATTCATGTATTGATTCATAATTTATGATTCAATTCATGATTCATGATTCATGATTTATGATTCAATTCACTATTCATGATTCGATTCGTGACTCAAGATTCAATTCATGATTCATGATTCATTCATAATTCATGATTCATGATTCAAATTATGATTGAATTCATGATTCATGATTCATTCATGATTCATGATTCATGATTCGATTCATGATTCATGATTCGATTCATGATTCATGATTCATGATTCAATTCATGATTCATGATTTAATTAATGATTCATAATTCATGTTTCGATTCATGATTCAATTTATGATTCGATTCATGATTCACGATTCAATTCATGATTCACGATTCAATTCATGATTCATGATTCATGATTCGATTCATGTTTTATGATTCAATTCATGTTCATTGATTCATGATTCAATTCATGATTCATTTCATGATTCATTTCATGATTCATGATTCATGATTCATGATTCGATTCATGTTTTATGATTCAATTCATGATTCATGATCCGATTTATGATTCATGATTCATGACTCAAATCATGATTCATTTCATGATTTAGGATTTAATTCATGATTCATGATTCATGATTCGATTCATGTTTTATGATTCAATTCATGTTCATTGATTCATGATTCAATTCATGATTCATTTCATGATTCATTTCATGATTCATGATTCATGATTCATGATTCGATTCATGTTTTATGATTCAATTCATGATTCATGATTCGATTTATGATTCATGATTCGATTTATGATTCACGATTCGATTCATGATTCATGATTCGATTCATGATTCATGATTCATGATTCATGATTCGACTAATGATTCATGATTCAATTCATGATTCATGATTCATGATTCAATTCATGATTCATGATTCATGATTCGATTTATGATTCATGATTCATGATTCGATTCATGATTCATGATTCATGATTCGATTCATGATTCATGATTCATGATTCGATTCATGATTCGACTAATGATTCATGATTCAATTCATGATTCATGATTCATGATTCAATTCATGATTCATGATTCATGATTCAATTAAAGATTCATGATTCGATTAATGATTCATGATTCAATTTATGATTCATGATTCGCCTAATGATTCATTATTCAATTTATGATTCATGATTCATGATTCATGATTCAATTCATGATTCATGATTCATGATTCATAATTCAATTCATGATTCATGTATTGATTCATGATTCATGTATTGATTCATGATTCATGTATTGATTCATAATTTATGATTCAATTCATGATTCATGATTTTTGATTCAATTCATGATTCATGATTCATGATTTAATTATTCATAATTCATGTTTCGATTCATGATTCAATTTATGATTCGATTCATGATTCACGATTCAATTCATGATTCAATTCATGATTCATGTTTTATGATTCAATTCATGTTCATTGATTCATTATTCAATTCATGATTCATGATTCATTTCATGATTCATTTCATGATTCATGAATCATGATTCGATTCATGTTTTATGATTCAATTCATGATTCATGATCCGATTTATGATTCATGATTCATGACTCAACTCATGATTCATTTCATGATTTAGGATTCAATTCATGATTCATGATTCATGATTTAATTATTAATAATTCATGTTTCGATTTATGATTCAATTTATGATTCGATTCATGATTCACGATTCAATTCATGATTCAATTCATGATTCATGTTTTATGATTCAATTCATGTTCATTGATTCATTATTCAATTCATGATTCATGATTCATTTCATGATTCATTTCATGATTCATGAATCATGATTCGATTCATGTTTTATGATTCAATTCATGATTCATGATCCGATTTATGATTCATGATTCATGACTCAACTCATGATTCATTTCATGATTTAGGATTCAATTCATGATTCATGATTCATGATTCAATTCATGATTCATGATTCAATTCATTATTCATTATTCGATTCAGGATTCATGATTCAATTCATTATTCATTATTCGGTTCATGATTCAAGATTCATGATTCAATTCATAATTCAATTCATGATTTATGATTCAATTCATGATTCAATTCATGATTCATGATTCATGATTCAATTCATGATTCATGATTTATGATTCAATTCATGATTCATGATTCATAATTCATGATTCATGATTCAATTCATGATTCATGATTCAATTCATGATTTGTGATTCATGATTCAATTCATGACTCATGATTCGATTCATGACTCATGATTCATGATTCATGATTCAATTTATGATTCATGATTCGATTAATGATTCATGATTCAATTTATGATTCATGATTCGATTAATGATTCATGATTCATGATTCGATTCATGATTCATGATTCGATTCATGATTCATTCATGATTTATGATTCATTCATGATTCATGATTCATGATTCGATTAATGATTCATGATTCATGATTTAATTATTCATAATTCATGTTTCGATTCATGATTCAATTTATGATTCGATTCATGATTCACGATTCAATTCATGATTCAATTCATGATTCATGTTTTATGATTCAATTCATGTTCATTGATTCATTATTCAATTCATGATTCATGATTCATTTCATGATTCATTTCATGATTCATGAATCATGATTCGATTCATGTTTTATGATTCAATTCATGATTCATGATCCGATTTATGATTCATGATTCATGACTCAACTCATGATTCATTTCATGATTTAGGATTCAATTCATGATTCATGATTCATGATTCAATTCATGATTCATGATTCAATTCATTATTCATTATTCGATTCAGGATTCATGATTCAATTCATTATTCATTATTCGGTTCATGATTCAAGATTCATGATTCAATTCATAATTCAATTCATGATTTATGATTCAATTCATGATTCAATTCATGATTCATGATTCATGATTCAATTCATGATTCATGATTTATGATTCAATTCATGATTCATGATTCATAATTCATGATTCATGATTCAATTCATGATTCATGATTCAATTCATGATTTGTGATTCATGATTCAATTCATGACTCATGATTCGATTCATGACTCATGATTCATGATTCATGATTCAATTTATGATTCATGATTCGATTAATGATTCATGATTCAATTTATGATTCATGATTCGATTAATGATTCATGATTCATGATTCGATTCATGATTCATGATTCAATTTATGATTCATGATTCAATTTATGATTCATGATTCAATTCATGATTCAATTCATGATTCATGATTCAATTCATGATTCATGATTCATGATTTAATTCATGATTCATGATTCAATTCATGACTCATGATTCAATTCATGATTCATGATTCGATTCATGATTCATGATTCATGATTTAATTCATGATTCATGATTCAATTCATGACTCATGATTCAATTCATGATTCATGATTCGATTAATGATTCATGATTCAATTCATAATTTATGATTCATGATTCGACTCATGATTCAATTCATGATTCATGATTCAATTCATGATTCATGATTCATGATTTAATTCATGATTCATGATTCAATTCATGACTCATGATTCAATTCATGATTCATGATTCGATTAATGATTCATGATTCAATTTATGATTCATGATTCGATTAATGATTCATGATTCAATTCATGATTCATGATTCATGATTCAATTTATGATTCAATTCATGATTCATGATTCATTTCATGATTTATGATTCAATTCATGATTCAATTAATGATTCATGATTCATGATTCAATTCATGATTCAATAATGATTCATGATTCATGATTCATGATTCGATTCATGATTCGATTCATGATTAATGATTCAATTCATGATTCATGATTTGATTAATAATTCATGATTCAATCCATGATTTATGATTCAATTCATGATTCATGATTCGATTCATGATTCAATTCATTATTCATGATTCAATTCGTGATTTATGATTCATGATTCAATTCATGATTCATGATTCAATTCATGATTCATGATTCAATTCATGATTCATTAATCATGATTTGTGATTCATGATTCTATTTATGATTTATGATTCGATTCATGATTCATGATTCAATTCATGATTCATGATTCGATTCATGTTTCATGATTCAATTCATGATTCATGATTCGATTCATGACTCATTATTCGATTCATGATTCGATTAATGATTCATGATTCATTTCATGATTCAATTTATGATTCATGATTCAATTCATGATTCATGATTCAATTCATGATTCATGATTCAATTCATGATTCATAATTCATGAATCAACCCATGATTCATTATTCAATTCATGATTCATGATTCAATTCATGATTCATGATTCATGATTCGATTCATGTTTCATGATTCAATTCATGATTCATGATTCGATTCATGACTCATGATTCGATTCATGATTCGATTCATGATTCGATTAATGATTCATGATTCGATAAATGATTCATGATTCAATTGATGATTCATGATTCATGATTCGATTTATGATTCATGATTCGATTAATGATTCATGATTCATGATTCGATTCATGATTCATGATTCGATTCATGATTCAAGATTCATGATTCAATTCATAATTCATGATTCATGATTCATTTCATAATTCATGATTCATGATTCATGATTCAATTAATGATTCATGATTCGATTCATGATTCATGATTCGATTAATGATTCATGATTCGATTAATGATTCATGATTCATGATTCATGATTCGATTCATGATTCATGATTCGATTCATGATTCGATTTATGATTCAATTTATGATTCATGATTCAATTCATGATTCAAGATTCATGATTCAATTCATAATTCATGATTCATGATTCATTTCATAATTCATGATTCATGATTCATGATTCAATTAATGATTCATGATTCATAATTCAATTCATGATTCATGTATTGATTCATGATTCATGTATTGATTCATAATTTATGATTCAATTCATGATTCATGATTCATGATTTATGAATCAATTCATGATTCATGATTCATTCATAAATCATGATTAATGATTCAATTCATGATTGAATTCATGATTCATGATTCGATTCATGATTCATGATTCATTATTTAATTATTCATAATTCATGTTTCGATTCATGATTCAATTTATGATTCGATTCATGATTCAAGATTCAATTCATGATTCATGATTCATGATTCGATTCATGTTTTATGATTCAATTCATGTTCATTGATTCATTATTCAATTCATGATTCATGATTCAATTCATGATTCATTTCATGATTCATGATTCATGATTCGATTCATGTTTTATGATTCAATTCATGATTCATGATCCGATTTATGATTCATGATTCATGACTCAACTCATGATTCATTTCATGATTTAGGATTCAATTCATGATTCATGATTCATGATTCATGATTCATGATTCAATTCATGATTCATGATTCAATTCATGATTCATGATTCAATTCATTAGTCATTATTCGGTTCATGATTCAAGATTCATGATTCAATTCATGATTCAATTCATGATTTATGATTCAATTCATGATTCATGATTCATAATTCATGATTCGATTCATGATTCAATTCATGATTCATGATTCATGATTCAATGCATGATTCATGATTCATGATTCGATTCATGTTTCATGATTCAATTCATGATTCAATTCATGATTCAATTCATGATTTGTGATTCATGATTCAATTCATGACTCATGATTCGATTCATGATTCATGATTCATGATTCAATTTATGATTCATGATTCGATTAATGATTCATGATTCGATTTATGATTCATGATTCGATTAATGATTCATGATTCATGATTCGATTCATGATTCGATTCATGATTCATGATTCGATTCATGATTCGATTTATGATTCATGATTCAATTTATGATTCATGATTCAATTCATGATTAAAGATTCATGATTCAATTCATAATTTATGATTCATGATTCGACTCATGATTCAATTCATGATTCAATTCATGATTCATGATTCAATTCATGATTCATGATTCAATTCATGATTCATGATTCATGATTTAATTCATGATTCATGATTCAATTCATGACTCATGATTCAATTCATGATTCATGATTCGATTAATGATTCATGATTCAATTTATGATTCATGATTCGATTAATGATTCATGATTCAATTCATGATTCATGATTCATGATTCAATTTATGATTCAATTCATGATTCATGATTCATTTCATGATTCATGATTCAATTCATGATTCAATTAATGATTCATGATTCATGATTCGATTCATGATTCGATTCATGATTAATGATTCAATTCATGATTCATGATTTGATTCATAATTCATGATTCAATCCATGATTCATGATTTATGATTCAATTCATGATTCATTAATCATGATTTTTGATTCATGATTCTATTTATGATTTATGATTCGATTCATGACTCATGATTCGATTCATGATTCGATTAATGATTCATGATTCATTTCATGATTCAATTTATGAGTCATGATTCAATTCATGATTCATGATTCAATTCATGATTCATGATTCAATTCATGATTCATAATTCATGAATCAACCCATGATTCATTATTCAATTCATGATTCATGATTCAATTCATGATTCATGATTCATGATTCGATTCATGTTTCATGATTCAATTCATGATTCATGATTCGATTCATGACTCATGATTCGATTCATGATTCGATTAATGATTCATGATTCATTTCATGATTCAATTCATGATTCAATTAATGATTCATGATTCATGATTCATGATTCGATTCATGATTCGATTCATGATTAATGATTCAATTCATGATTCATGATTTGATTCATAATTCATGATTCAATCCATGATTCATGATTTATGATTCAATTCATGATTCATGATTCGATTCATGATTCAATTCATTATTCATGATTCAATTCGTGATTTATGATTCATGATACAATTCATGATTCAAGATTCATGATTCAATTCATGATTCATGATTCGATTCATGATTCAATTAATTATTCATGATTCAATTCGTGATTTATGATTCATGATTCAATTCATGATTCAAGATTCATGATTCAATTCATGATTTATGATTCATGATTCGACTCATGATTCAATTCATGATTCATGATTCATGATTCAATTCATGATTCATGATTCAATTCATGATTCATGATTCATGATTTAATTCATGATTCATGATTCAATTCATGACTCATGATTCAATTTATGATTCATGATTCGATTAATGATTCATGATTCAATTTATGATTCATGATTCAATTTATGATTCATGATTCGATTAATGATTCATGATTCAATTTATGATTCATGATTCGATTAATGATTCATGATTCAATTCATGATTCATGATTCATGATTCATGATTCAATTTATGATTCAATTCATGATTCATGATTCATTTCATGATTCATGATTCAATTCATAATTCAATTAATGATTCATGATTCATGATTCATGATTCGATTCATGATTCGATTCATGATTAATGATTCAATTCATGATTCATGATTTGATTCATAATTCATGATTCAATCCATGATTCATGATTTATGATTCAATTCATGATTCATGATTCGATTCATGATTCAATTCATTATTCATGATTCAATTCGTGATTTATGATTCATGATTCAATTCATGATTCAAGATTCATGATTCAATTCATGATTCATGATTCAATTCATGATTCATTAATCATGATTTTTGATTCATGATTCTATTTATGATTTATGATTCGATTCATGATTCATGATTCAATTCATGATTCATGATTCAATTCATGATTCATGATTCATGATTCGATTCATGTTTCATGATTCAATTCATGATTCAATTCATGATTCATGATTCGATTCATGACTCATGATTCGATTCATGATTCGATTAATGATTCATGATTCATTTCATGATTCAATTTATGATTCATGATTCAATTCATGATTCATGATTCATGATTCATGATTCGATTCATGTTTTATGATTCAATTCATGTTCATTGATTCATTATTCAATTCATGATTCATGATTCATTTCATGATTCATTTCATGATTCATGATTCATGATTCGATTCATGTTTTATGATTCAATTCATGATTCATGATCCGATTTATGATTCATGATTCATGACTCAACTCATGATTCATTTCATGATTTAGGATTCAATTCATGATTCATGATTCATGATTCATGATTCAATTCATGATTCATGATTCAATTCATTATTCATTATTCGATTCATGATTCATGATTCAATTCATTATTCATTATTCGGTTCATGATTCAAGATTCATGATTCAATTCATGATTCAATTCATGATTTATGATTCAATTCATGATTCATGATTCATAATTCATGATTCATGATTCAATTCATGATTCATGATTCAATTCATGATTCAATTCATGATTCATGATTCATGATTCAATTCATGATTCATGATTCATGATTCGATTCATGTTTCATGATTCAATTCATGATTTGTGATTCATGATTCAATTCATGACTCATGATTCGATTCATGACTCATGATTCATGATTCATGATTCAATTTATGATTCATGATTCGATTAATGATTCATGATTCAATTTATGATTCATGATTTGATTAATGATTCATGATTCATGATTCGATTCATGATTCATGATTCGATTCATGATTCATGATTCAATTTATAATTCATGATTCAATTTATGATTCATGATTCAATTCATGATTCAAGATTCATGATTCAATTCATAATTTATGATTCATGATTCGACTCATGATTCAATTCATGATTCATGATTCATGATTCAATTCATGATTCATGATTCAATTCATGATTCATGATTCATGATTTAATTCATGATTCATGATTCAATTCATGACTCATGATTCGATTAATGATTCATGATTCAATTCATGATTCATGATTCATGATTCAATTTATGATTCAATTCATGATTCATGATTCATTTCATGATTCATGACTCAATTCATGATTCAATTAATGATTCATGATTCATGATTCATGATTCAATTCATGATTCAATAATGATTCATGATTCATGATTCATGATTCGATTCATGATTCATGATTCAATTCATGATTCATTAATCATGATTTTTGATTCATGATTCTATTTATGATTTATGATTCGATTCATGATTCATGATTCAATTCATGATTTATGATTCATGATTCGATTCATGATTCATGATTCAATTCATGATTCAATTCATGATTCATGATTCGATTCATGACTCATCATTCGATTCATGATTCGATTAATGATTCATGATTTATTTCATGATTCAATTTATGATTCATGATTCAATTCATGATTCATGATTCAATTCATGATTCAATTCATGATTCATGATTCATGATTCAATTCATGATTCATGATTCAATTCATGATTCATGATTCATGATTTAATTCATGATTCATGATTCAATTCATGACTCATGATTCAATTCATGATTCATGATTCGATTAATGATTCATGATTCAATTTATGATTCATGATTCGATTAATGATTCATGATTCAATTCATGATTCATGATTCATGATTCAATTTATGATTCAATTCATGATTCATGATTCATTTCATGATTCAGGATTCAATTCATGATTCAATTCATGATTCAATTAATGATTCATGATTCATGATTCATGATTCAATTCATGATTCAATAATGATTCATGATTCATGATTCATGATTCGATTCATGATTCGATTCATGATTAATGATTCAATTCATGATTCATGATTTGATTCATAATTCATGATTCAATCCATGATTCATGATTCAATTTGTGATTTATGATTCATGATTCAATTCATGATTCATGATTCAATTCATGATTCATGATTCAATTCATGATTCATTAATCATGATTTGTGATTCATGATTCTATTTATGATTTATGATTCGATTCATGATTCATGATTCAATTCATGATTCATGATTCATGATTCGATTCATGTTTCATGATTCAATTCATGATTCATGATTCGATTCATGACTCATGATTCGATTCATGATTCGATTAATGATTCATGATTCATTTCATGATTCAATTTATGATTCATGATTCAATTCATGATTCATGATTCAATTCATGATTCATAATTCATGAATCAACCCATGATTCATTATTCAATTCATGATTCATGATTCAATTCATGATTCATGATTCATGATTCGATTCATGTTTCATGATTCAATTCATGATTCATGATTCGATTCATGACTCATGATTCGATTCATGATTCGATTAATGATTCATGATTCGATTAATGATTCATGATTCGATAAATGATTCATGATTCAATTGATGATTCATGATTCATGATTCGATTTATGATTCATGATTCGATTAATGATTCATGATTCATGATTCGATTCATGATTCATGATTCGATTCATGATTCATGATTCGATTCATGATTCGATTCATGATTCATGATTCGATTCATGATTCAAGATTCATGATTCAATTCATAATTCATGATTCATGATTCATTTCATAATTCATGATTCATGATTCATGATTCAATTAATGATTCATGATTCATGATTCATAATTCAATTCATGATTCATGATTCGATTCATGATTCGATTAATGATTCATGATTCGATAAATGATTCATAATTCAATTGATGATTCATGATTCATGATTCGATTTATGATTCATGATTCGATTAATGATTCATGATTCGATTAATGATTCATGATTCATGATTCATGATTCATGATTCGATTCATGATTCGATTCATGATTCATGATTCGATTCATGATTCATGATTCGATTCATGATTCATGATTCGATTCATGATTCACGATTCAATTCATGATTCATGATTCATGATTCGATTCATGTTTTATGATTCAATTCATGTTCATTGATTCATTATTCAATTCATGATTCATGATTCATTTCATGATTCATTTCATGATTCATGATTCATGATTCGATTCATGTTTTATGATTCAATTCATGATTCATGATCCGATTTATGATTCATGATTCATGACTCAACTCATGATTCATTTCATGATTTAGGATTCAATTCATGATTCATGATTCATGATTCATGATTCAATTCATGATTCATGATTCAATTCATTATTCATTATTCGATTCATGATTCATGATTCAATTCATTATTCATTATTCGGTTCATGATTCAAGATTCATGATTCAATTCATGATTCAATTCATGATTTATGATTCAATTCATGATTCATGATTCATAATTCATGATTCATGATTCAATTCATGATTCATTATTCAATTCATGATTCATGATTCATGATTCAATTCATGATTCATGATTCATGATTCGATTCATGTTTCATGATTCAATTCATGATTTGTGATTCATGATTCAATTTATGATTCATGATTCGATTAATGATTCATGATTCAATTTATGATTCATGATTCGATTAATGATTCATGATTCATGATTCGATTCATGATTCATGATTCGATTCATGATTCATGATTCAATTTATGATTCATGATTCAATTTATGATTCATGATTCAATTCATGATTCAAGATTCAATTCATGATTCAAGATTCATGATTCAATTCATAATTTATGATTCATGATTCGACTCATGATTCAATTCATGATTCATGATTCATGATTCAATTCATGATTCATGATTCAATTCATGATTCATGATTCATGATTTAATTCATGATTCATGATTCAATTCATGACTCATGATTCAATTAATGATTCATGATTCAATTTATGATTCATGATTCGATTAATGATTCATGATTCAATTCATGATTCATGATTCATGATTCAATTTATGATTCAATTCATGATTCATGATTCATTTCATGATTCATGATTCAATTCATGATTCAATTAATGATTCATGATTCATGATTCAATTCATGATTCAATAATGATTCATGATTCATGATTCATGATTCGATTCATGATTCGATTCATGATTAATGATTCAATTCATGATTCATGATTTGATTCATAATTCATGATTCAATCCATGATTCATGATTTATGATTCAATTCATGATTCGATTCATGATTCAATTCATTATTCATGATTCAATTCGTGATTTATGATTCATGATTCAATTCATGATTCAAGATTCATGATTCAATTCATGATTCATGATTCAATTCATGATTCATGATTCAATTCATGATTCATTAATCATGATTTGTGATTCATGATTCTATTTATGATTTATGATTCGATTCATGATTCATGATTCAATTCATGATCCATGATTCATGATTCGATTCATGTTTCATGATTCAATTCATGATTCGATTCATGACTCATGATTCGATTCATGATTCGATTAATGATTCATGATTCATTTCATGATTCAATTTATGATTCATGATTCAATTCATGATTCATGATTCAATTCATGATTCATAATTCATGAATCAACCCATGATTCATTATTCAATTCATGATTTAGGATTCAATTCATGATTCATGATTCATGATTCATGATTCAATTCATGATTCATGATTCAATTCATTATTCATTATTCGATTCATGATTCATGATTCAATTCATTATTCATTATTCGGTTCATGATTCAAGATTCATGATTCAATTCATGATTCAATTCATGATTTATGATTCAATTCATGATTCATGATTCATAATTCATGATTCATGATTCAATTCATGATTCATTATTCAATTCATGATTCATGATTCATGATTCAATTCATGATTCATGATTCATGATTCGATTCATGTTTCATGATTCAATTCATGATTTGTGATTCATGATTCAATTCATGACTCATGATTCGATTCATGACTCATGATTCATGATTCATGATTCAATTTATGATTCATGATTCGATTAATGATTCATGATTCAATTTATGATTCATGATTCGATTAATGATTCATGATTCATGATTCGATTCATGATTCATGATTCGATTCATGATTCATGATTCAATTTATGATTCATGATTCAATTTATGATTCATGATTCAATTCATGATTCAAGATTCAATTCATGATTCAAGATTCATGATTCAATTCATAATTTATGATTCGACTCATGATTCAATTCATGATTCATGATTCATGATTCAATTCATGATTCATGATTCAATTCATGATTCATGATTCATGATTTAATTCATGATTCATGATTCAATTCATGACTCATGATTCAATTCATGATTCATGATTCGATTAATGATTCATGATTCAATTTATGATTCATGATTCGATTAATGATTCATGATTCAATTCATGATTCATGATTCATGATTCAATTTATGATTCAATTCATGATTCATGATTCATTTCATGATTCATGATTCAATTCATGATTCAATTAATGATTCATGATTCATGATTCATGATTCAATTCATGATTCAATAATGATTCATGATTCATGATTCATGATTCGATTCATGATTCGATTCATGATTAATGATTCAATTCATGATTCATGATTTGATTCATAATTCATGATTCAATCCATGATTCATGATTTATGATTCAATTCATGATTCGATTCATGATTCAATTCATTATTCATGATTCAATTCGTGATTTATGATTCATGATTCAATTCATGATTCAAGATTCATGATTCAATTCATGATTCATGATTCAATTCATGATTCATGATTCAATTCATGATTCATTAATCATGATTTGTGATTCATGATTCTATTTATGATTTATGATTCGATTCATGATTCATGATTCAATTCATGATTCATGATTCATGATTCGATTCATGTTTCATGATTCAATTCATGATTCGATTCATGACTCATGATTCGATTCATGATTCGATTAATGATTCATGATTCATTTCATGATTCAATTTATGATTCATGATTCAATTCATGATTCATGATTCAATTCATGATTCATAATTCATGAATCAACCCATGATTCATTATTCAATTCATGATTCATGATTCAATTCATGATTCATGATTCATGATTCATGATTCGATTCATGACTCATGATTCGATTCATGATTCGATTAATGATTCATGATTCAATTGATGATTCATGATTCGATTTATGATTCATGATTCGATTAATGATTCATGATTCATGATTCGATTCATGATTCATGATTCGATTCATGATTCATGATTCGATTCATGATTCAAGATTCATGATTCAATTCATAATTCATGATTCATGATTCATTTCATATTTCATGATTCATGATTCATGATTCAATTAATGATTCATGATTCATGATTCATAATTCAATTCATGATTCATGATTTGATTCATGATTCGATTAATGATTCATGATTCGATAAATGATTCATGATTCAATTGATGATTCATGATTCATGATTCGATTTATGATTCATGATTCGATTAATGATTCATGATTCATGATTCATGATTCGATTCATGATTCATGATTCATGATTCGATTCATGATTCATGATTCGATTCATGATTCATGATTCGATTCATGATTCATGATTCAATTTATGATTCATGATTCAATTCATGATTCAAGATTCATGATTCAATTCATAATTCATGATTCATGATTCATTTCATAATTCATGATTCATGATTCATGATTCAATTAATGATTCATGATTCATAATTCAATTCATGATTCATGTATTGATTCATGATTCATGTATTGATTCATAATTTATGATTCAATTCATGATTCATGATTCATGATTTATGATTCAATTCATGATTCATGATTCATTCATAAATCATGATAAATGATTCAATTCATGATTGAATTCATGATTCATGATTCATTCATGATTCATGATTCATGATTCGATTCATGATTCATGATTCATGATTCAATTCATGATTCGATTCATGATTCACGATTCAATTCATGATTCATGATTCATGATTCGATTCATGTTTTATGATTTAATTCATGTTCATTGATTCATTATTCAATTCATGATTCATGATTCATTTCATGATTCATTTCATGATTCATGATTCGATTCATGTTTTATGATTCAATTCATGATTCATGATCCGATTTATGATTCATGATTCATGACTCAACTCATGATTCATTTCATGATTTAGGATTCAATTCATGATTCATGATTCATGATTCATGATTCAATTCATGATTCATGATTCAATTCATTATTCATGATTCATGATTCAATTCATTATTCATTATTCGGTTCATGATTCAAGATTCATGATTCAATTCATGATTCAATTCATGATTTATGATTCAATTCATGATTCATGATTCATAATTCATGATTCATGATTCAATTCATGATTCATTATTCAATTCATGATTCATGATTCATGATTCAATTCATGATTCATGATTCATGATTCGATTCATGTTTCATGATTCAATTCATGATTTGTGATTCATGATTCAATTCATGACTCATGATTCGATTCATGACTCATGATTCATGATTCATGATTCAATTTATGATTCATGATTCGATTAATGATTCATGATTCAATTTATGATTCATGATTCGATTAATGATTCATGATTCATGATTCGATTCATGATTCATGATTCGATTCATGATTCATGATTCAATTTATGATTCATGATTCAATTTATGATTCATGATTCAATTCATGATTCAAGATTCATGATTCAATTCATAATTTATGATTCATGATTCGACTCATGATTCAATTCATGATTCATGATTCAATTCATGATTCATGATTCATGATTTAATTCGATTCATGATTCAATTCATGACTCATGATTCAATTCATGACTCATGATTCAATTCATGATTCATGATTCGATTAATGATTCATGATTCAATTTATGATTCATGATTCGATTAATGATTCATGATTCAATTCATGATTCATGATTCATGATTCAATTTATGATTCAATTCATGATTCATGATTCATTTCATGATTCATGATTCAATTCATGATTCAATTAATGATTCATGATTCATGATTCATGATTCAATTCATGATTCAATAATGATTCATGATTCATGATTCATGTATTGATTCATAATTTATGATTCAATTCATGATTCATGATTCATGATTTATGATTCAATTCATGATTCATGATTCATGATTCATGATTCGATTCATGATTCATGATTCATGATTCAATTCATGATTCGATTCATGATTCACGATTCAATTCATGATTCATGATTCATGATTCGATTCATGTTTTATGATTTAATTCATGTTCATTGATTCATTATTCAATTCATGATTCATGATTCATTTCATGATTCATTTCATGATTCATGATTCGATTCATGTTTTATGATTCAATTCATGATTCATGATCCGATTTATGATTCATGATTCATGACTCAACTCATGATTCATTTCATGATTTAGGATTCAATTCATGATTCATGATTCATGATTCATGATTCAATTCATGATTCATGATTCAATTCATTATTCATTATTCGATTCATGATTCATGATTCAATTCATTATTCATTATTCGGTTCATGATTCAAGATTCATGATTCAATTCATGATTCAATTCATGATTTATGATTCAATTCATGATTCATGATTCATAATTCATGATTCATGATTCAATTCATGATTCATTATTCAATTCATGATTCATGATTCATGATTCAATTCATGATTCATGATTCATGATTCGATTCATGTTTCATGATTCAATTCATGATTTGTGATTCATGATTCAATTCATGACTCATGATTCGATTCATGACTCATGATTCATGATTCATGATTCAATTTATGATTCATGATTCGATTAATGATTCATGATTCAATTTATGATTCATGATTCGATTAATGATTCATGATTCATGATTCGATTCATGATTCATGATTCGATTCATGATTCATGATTCAATTTATGATTCATGATTCAATTTATGATTCATGATTCAATTTATGATTCATGATTCAATTCATGATTCAAGATTCATGATTCAATTCATAATTTATGATTCATGATTCGACTCATGATTCAATTCATGATTCATGATTCAATTCATGATTCATGATTCATGATTTAATTCGATTCATGATTCAATTCATGACTCATGATTCAATTCATGACTCATGATTCAATTCATGATTCATGATTCGATTAATGATTCATGATTCAATTTATGATTCATGATTCGATTAATGATTCATGATTCAATTCATGATTCATGATTCATGATTCAATTTATGATTCAATTCATGATTCATGATTCATTTCATGATTCATGATTCAATTCATGATTCAATTAATGATTCATGATTCATGATTCATGATTCAATTCATGATTCAATAATGATTCATGATTCCTGATTCGATTCATGATTCGATTCATGATTAATGATTCAATTCATGATTCATGATTTGATTCATAATTCATGATTCAATCCATGATTCATGATTTATGATTCAATTCATGATTCATGATTCGATTCATGATTCAATTCATTATTCATGATTCAATTCGTGATTTATGATTCATGATTCAATTCATGATTCATGATTCAATTCATGATTCATGATTCAATTCATGATTCATGATTCAATTCATGATTCATTAATCATTATTTGTGATTCATGATTCTATTTATGATTTATGATTCGATTCATGATTCATGATTCAATTCATGATTCATGATTCATGATTCGATTCATGTTTCATGATTCAATTCATGATTCAATTCATGATTCATGATTCGATTCATGACTCATGATTCGATTCATGACTCATGATTCGATTCATGATTCGATTAATGATTCATGATTCATTTCATGATTCAATTTATGATTCATGATTCAATTCATGATTCATGATTCAATTCATGATTCATAATTCATGAATCAACCCATGATTCATTATTCAATTCATGATTCATGATTCAATTCATGATTCATGATTCATGATTCGATTCATGTTTCATGATTCAATTCAGTATTCAATTCATGATTCATGATTCGATTCATGACTCATGATTCGATTCATGATTCGATTAATGATTCATGATTCAATTGATGATTCATGATTCATGATTCGATTTATGATTCATGATTCGATTTATGATTCATGATTCGATTAATGATTCATGATTCATGATTCGATTCATGATTCATGATTCGATTCATGATTCATGATTCGATTCATGATTCAAGATTCATGATTCAATTCATAATTCATGATTCATGATTCATTTCATAATTCATGATTCATGATTCATGATTCAATTAATGATTCATGATTCATGATTCATAATTCAATTCATGATTCATGATTCGATTCATGATTCGATTAATGATTCATGATTCGATAAATGATTCATGATTCAATTGATGATTCATGATTCGATTAATGATTCATGATTCGATTAATGATTCATGATTCATGATTCATGATTCATGATTCGATTCATGATTCATGATTCGATTCATGATTCATGATTCAATTTATGATTCATGATTCAATTCATGATTCAAGATTCATGATTCAATTCATAATTCATGATTCATGATTCATTTCATAATTCATGATTCATGATTCATGATTCAATTAATGATTCATGATTCATAATTCAATTCATGATTCATGTATTGATTCATGATTCATGTATTGATTCATGATTCATGTATTGATTCATAATTTATGATTCAATTCATGATTCATGATTCATGATTTATGATTCAATTCATGATTCATGATTCATTCATAAATCATGATTAATGATTCAATTCATGATTGAATTCATGATTCATGATTCATTCATGATTCATGATTCGATTCATGATTCATGATTCATGATTCAATTCATGATTCATGATTCATGATTTAATTATTCATAATTCATGTTTCGATTCATGATTCAATTTATGATTCGATTCATGATTCACGATTCAATTCATGATTCATGATTCATGATTCACGATTCAATTCATGATTCATGATTCATGATTCGATTCATGTTTTATGATTCAATTCATGTTCATTGATTCATTATTCAATTCATGATTCATGATTCATTTCATGATTCCTTTCATGATTCATGATTCGATTCATGTTTTATGATTCAATTCATGATTCATGATCCGATTTATGATTCATGATTCATGACTCAACTCATGATTCATTTCATAATTTAGGATTCAATTCATGATTCATGATTCATGATTCATGATTCAATTCATGATTCATGTTTCAATTCATTATTCATTATTCGATTCATGATTCATGATTCAATTCATTAGTCATTATTCGGTTCATGATTCAAGATTCATGATTCAATTCATGATTCAATTCATGATTTATGATTCAATTCATGATTCATGATTCATAATTCATGATTCGATTCATGATTCAATTCATGATTCATTATTCAATTCATGATTCATGATTCATGATTCAAATTATAATTCATGATTCATGATTCGATTCATGTTTCATGATTGAATTCATGATTCATGATTCAATTCATGATTTGTGAGTCATGATTCAATTCATGACTCATGATTCGATTAATGATTCATGATTCAATTTATGATTCATGATTCGATTAATGATTCATGATTCATGATTCGATTCATGATTCATGATTCGATTCATGATTCAAGATTCGATTCATGATTCATGATTCAATTTATGATTCATGATTCAATTTATGATTCATGATTCAATTCATGATTAAAGATTCATGATTCAAATTATAATTTATGATTCATGATTCGACTCATGATTCATGATTCAATTCATGATTCATGATTCAATTCATGATTCATGATTCAATTCATGATTCATGATTCATGATTTAATTCATGATTCATGATTCAATTCATGACTCATGATTCAATTCATGATTCATGATTCGATTAATGATTCATGATTCAATTTATGATTCATGATTCGATTAATGATTCATGATTCAATTTATGATTCATGATTCGATTAATGATTCATGATTCAATTCATGATTCATGATTCATGATTCAATTTATGATTCAATTCATGATTCATGATTCATTTCATGATTCATGATTCAATTCATGATTCAATTCATGATTCAATTCATGATTCATGATTCATGATTCATGATTCGATTCATGATTCGATTCATGATTAATAATTCGATTCATGATTCATGATTTGATTCATAATTCATGATTCATGATTCAATTCATGATTCATGATTCGATTCATGATTCAATTCATTATTCATGATTCAATTCGTGATTAATGATTCATGATTCAATTCATGATTCATGATTCATGATTCGATTCATGTTTCATGATTCAATTCATGATTCATGATTCGATTCATGACTCATGATTCGATTCATGATTCGATTAATGATTCATGATTCATTTCATGATTCATTTCATGATTCAATTTATGATTCATGATTCAATTCATGATTCATGATTCAATTCATGATTCATAATTCATGAATCAACCCATGATTCATTATTCAATTCATGATTCATGATTCAATTCATGATTCATGATTCATGATTCGATTCATGTTTCATGATTCAATTCATGATTCATGATTCGATTCATGACTCATGATTCGATTCATGATTCGATTAATGATTCATGATTCATTTCATGATTCAATTCATGATTCAATTAATGATTCATGATTCATGATTCATGATTCGATTCATGATTCGATTCATGATTAATGATTCAATTCATGATTCATGATTTGATTCATAATTCATGATTCAATCCATGATTCATGATTTATGATTCAATTCATGATTCATGATTCGATTCATGATTCAATTCATTATTCATGATTCAATTCGTGATTTATGATTCATGATTCAATTCATGATTTAAGATTCATGATTCAATTCATGATTCATGATTCGATTCATGATTCAATTCATTATTCATGATTCAATTCGTGATTTATGATTCATGATTCAATTCATGATTCATGATTCAATTCATGATTCATGATTCAATTCATGATTCATTAATCATGATTTTTGATTCATGATTCTATTTATGATTTATGATTCGATTCATGATTCATGATTCAATTCATGATTCATGATTCATGATTCGATTCATGTTTCATGATTCAATTCATGATTCATGATTCGATTCATGACTCATGATTCGATTTATGATTCGATTAATGATTCATGATTCATTTCATGATTCAATTTATGATTCATGATTCAATTTATGATTCATGATTCAATTCATGATTCATGATTCGATTCATGATTCGATTCATGATTCATGATTCAATTTATGATTCATGATTCAATTTATGATTCATGATTCAATTCATGATTCAAGATTCATGATTCAATTCATAATTTATGATTCATGATTCGACTCCTGATTCAATTCATGATTCATGATTCAATTCATGATTCATGATTCATGATTTAATTCATGATTCATGATTCAATTCACGATTCATGATTCGATTAATGAATCATGATTCAATTTATGATTCATGATTCGATTAATGATTCATGATTCAATTTATGATTCATGATTCAATTAATGATTCATGATTCAATTCATGATTCATGATTCATGATTCAATTTATGATTCAATTCATGATTCATGATTCATTTCATGATTCATGATTCAATTCATGATTCATGATTCAATTCATGATTCAATTAATGATTCATGATTCATGATTCATGATTCGATTCATGATTCGATTCATGATTAATGATTCAATTCATGATTCATGATTTGATTCATAATTCATGATTCAATCCATGATTCATGATTTATGATTCAATTCATGATTCGATTCATGATTCAATTCATTATTCATGATTCAATTCGTGGTTTATGATTCAATTCATGATTCAAGATTCATGATTCAATTCATGATTCATGATTCAATTCATGATTCATTAATCATGATTTTTGATTCATGATTCTATTTATGATTTATGATTCGATTCATGATTCATGATTCAATTCATGATTTATGATCCATGATTCGATTCATGTTTCATGATTCAATTCATGATTCAATTCATGATTCATGATTCGATTCATGACTCATGATTCGATTCATGATTCGATTAATGATTCATGATTTATTTCATGATTCAATTTATGATTCATGATTCAATTCATGATTCATGATTTAATTCATGATTCATGATTCAATTCATGATTCATAATTCATGAATCAACCCATGATTCATTATTCAATTCATGATTCATGATTCAATTCATGATTCATGATTCATGATTCGATATATGTTTCATGATTCAATTCATGATTCATGATTCGATTCATGACTCATGATTCGATTCATGATTCGATTAATGATTCATGATTCGATAAATGATTCATGATTCAATTGATGATTCATGATTCGATTTATGATTCATGATTCGATTAATGATTTATGATTCGATTAATGATTCATGATTCATGATTCGATTCATGATTCATGATTCGATTCATGATTCAATTTATGATTCATGTTTCAATTCATGATTCATTTCATGATTCAATTTATGATTCATGATTCAATTCATGATTCATGATTCAATTCATGATTCATGATTCAATTCATGATTCATAATATATGAATCAACCCATGATTCATTATTCAATTCATGATTCATGATTCAATTTATGATTCATGATTCAATTTATGTTTCATGATTCAATTCATGATTCATGATTCAATTCATGATTCATGATTCAATTCATGATTCATGATTCGATTCATGATTCGATTAATGATTCATGATTCGATAAATGATTCATGATTCAATTGATGATTCATGATTCATGATTCGATTTATGATTCATGATTCGATTAATGATTCATGATTCGATTAATGATTTATGATTCATGATTCATGATTCGATTCATGATTCATGATTCGATTCATGATTCATGATTCGATTCATGATTCATGATTCAATTTATGATTCATGATTCAATTCATGATTCAAGATTCATGATTCAATTCATAATTCATGATTCATGATTCATTTCATAATTCATGATTCATGATTCATGATTCAATTAATGATTCATGATTCATAATTCAATTCATGATTCATGTATTGATTCATGATTCATGTATTGATTCATAATTTATGATTCAATTCATGATTCATGATTCATGATTTATGATTCAATTCATGATTCATGATTCATTCATAAATCATGATTAATGATTCAATTCATGATTGAATTCATGATTCATGATTCATTCATGATTCATGATTCGATTCATGATTCATGATTCATGATTCAATTATTCATAATTCATGTTTCGATTCATGATTCAATTTATGATTCGATTCATGATTCACGATTCAATTCATGATTCATGATTCGATTCATGTTTTATGATTCAATTCATGTTCATTGATTCATTATTCAATTCATGATTCATGATTCATTTCATGATTCATTTCATGATTCATGATTCAATTCATGATTCATGATTCATTCATAAATCATGATTAATGATTCAATTCATGATTGAATTCATGATTCATGATTCATTCATGATTCATGATTCATGATTCGATTCATGATTCATGATTCATGATTTAATTATTCATAATTCATGTTTCGATTCATGATTCAATTTATGATTCGATTCATGATTCACGATTCAATTCATGATTCATGATTCATGATTCGATTCATGTTTTATGATTCAATTCATGTTCATTGATTCATTATTCAATTCATGATTCATGATTCATTTCATGATTCATTTCATGATTCATGATTCATGATTCGATTCATGTTTTATGATTCAATTCATGATTCATGATCCGATTTATGATTCATGATTCATGACTCAACTCATGATTCATTTCATAATTTAGGATTCAATTCATGATTCATGATTCATGATTCATGATTCAATTCATGATTCATGATTCAATTCATGATTCATGATTCAATTCATTATTCATGATTCAATTCATTAGTCATTATTCGGTTCATGATTCAAGATTCATGATTCAATTCATGATTCAATTCATGATTTATGATTCAATTCATGATTCATGATTCATAATTCATGATTCGATTCATGATTCAATTCATGATTCATTATTCAATTCATGATTCATGATTCATGATTCAATTCATAATTCATGATTCATGATTCGATTCATGTTTCATGATTCAATTCATGATTCATGATTCAATTCATGATTTGTGAGTCATGATTCAATTCATGACTCATGATTCGATTAATGATTCATGATTCAATTTATGATTCATGATTCGATTAATGATTCATGATTCATGATTCGATTCATGATTCATGATTCGATTCATGATTCATGATTCGATTCATGATTCATGATTCAATTTATGATTCATGATTCAATTTATGATTCATGATTCAATTCATGATTAAAGATTCATGATTCAAATTATAATTTATGATTCATGATTCGACTCATGATTCAATTCATGATTCATGATTCATGATTCAATTCATGATTCATGATTCAATTCATGATTCATGATTCAATTCATGATTCATGATTCATGATTTAATTCATGATTCATGATTCAATTCATGACTCATGATTCAATTCATGATTCATGATTCGATTAATGATTCATGATTCAATTTATGATTCATGATTCGATTAATGATTCATGATTCAATTTATGATTCATGATTCGATTAATGATTCATGATTCAATTCATGATTCATGATTCATGATTCAATTTATGATTCAATTCATGATTCATGATTCATTTCATGATTCATGATTCAATTCATGATTCAATTCATGATTCATGATTCATGATTCGATTCATGATTCGATTCATGATTAATGATTCGATTCATGATTCATGATTTGATTCATAATTCATGATTCATGATTCAATTCATGATTCATGATTCTATTCATGATTCAATTCATTATTCATGATTCAATTCGTGATTAATGATTCATGATTCAATTCATGATTCAAGATTCATGATTCAATTCATGATTCATGATTCAATTCATGATTCATTAATCATGATTTTTGATTCATGATTCTATTTATGATTTATGATTCGATTCATGATTCATGATTCAATTCATGATTCATGATTCGATTCATGTTTCATGATTCAATTCATGATTCATGATTCGATTCATGACTCATGATTCGATTCATGATTCGATTAATGATTCATGATTCATTTCATGATTCATTTCATGATTCAATTTATGATTCATGATTCAATTCATGATTCATGATTCAATTCATGATTCATGATTCAATTCATGATTCATAATTCATGAATCAACCCATGATTCATTATTCAATTCATGATTCATGATTCAATTCATGATTCATGATTCATGATTCGATTCATGTTTCATGATTCAATTCATGATTCATGATTCGATTCATGACTCATGATTCGATTCATGATTCGATTAATGATTCATGATTCATTTCATGATTCAATTCATGATTCAATTAATGATTCATGATTCATGATTCATGATTCGATTCATGATTCGATTCATGATTAATGATTCAATTCATGATTCATGATTTGATTCATAATTCATGATTCAATCCATGATTCATGATTTATGATTCAATTCATGATTCATGATTCGATTCATGATTCAATTCATTATTCATGATTCAATTCGTGATTTATGATTCATGATTCAATTCATGATTCAAGATTCATGATTCAATTCATGATTCATGATTCGATTCATGATTCAATTCATTATTCATGATTCAATTCGTGATTTATGATTCATGATTCAATTCATGATTCATGATTCAATTCATGATTCATGATTCAATTCATGATTCATTAATCATGATTTTTGATTCATGATTCTATTTATGATTTATGATTCGATTCATGATTCATGATTCAATTCATGATTCATGATTCGATTCATGTTTCATGATTCAATTCATGATTCATGATTCGATTCATGACTCATGATTCGATTCATGATTCGATTAATGATTCATGATTCATTTCATGATTCAATTTATGATTCATGATTCAATTTATGATTCATGATTCAATTCATGATTCATGATTCGATTCATGATTCGATTCATGATTCATGATTCAATTTATGATTCATGATTCAATTCATGATTCAAGATTCATGATTCAATTCATAATTTATGATTCATGATTCGACTCCTGATTCAATTCATGATTCATGATTCAATTCATGATTCATGATTCATGATTTAATTCATGATTCATGATTCAATTCATGACTCATGATTCAATTCACGATTCATGATTCGATTAATGAATCATGATTCAATTTATGATTCATGATTCGATTAATGATTCATGATTCAATTTATGATTCATGATTCGATTAATGATTCATGATTCAATTCATGATTCATGATTCATGATTCAATTTATGATTCAATTCATGATTCATGATTCATTTCATGATTCATGATTCAATTCATGATTCATTTCATGATTCATGATTCAATTCATGATTCATGATTCAATTAATGATTCATGATTCATGATTCATGATTCGATTCATGATTCAATTCATGATTCATGATTTGATTCATAATTCATGATTCAATCCATGATTCATGATTTATGATTCAATTCATGATTCATGATTCAATTCATGATTCAATTCATTATTCATGATTCAATTCGTGATTTATGATTCATGATTCAATTCATGATTCAAGATTCATGATTCAATTCATGATTCATGATTCAATTCATGATTCATTAATCATGATTTTTGATTCATGATTCTATTTATGATTTATGATTCGATTCATGATTCATGATTCAATTCATGATTTATGATTCATGATTCGATTCATGTTTCATGATTCAATTCATGATTCAATTCATGATTCATGATTCGATTCATGACTCATGATTCGATTCATGATTCGATTAATGATTCATGATTCATTTCATGATTCAATTTATGATTCATGATTCAATTCATGATTCATGATTCAATTCATGATTCATAATTCATGAATCAACCCATGATTCATTATTCAATTCATGATTCATGATTCAATTCATGATTCATGATTCATGATTCGATATATGTTTCATGATTCAATTCATGATTCATGATTCGATTCATGACTCATGATTCGATTCATGATTCGATTAATGATTCATATTTCGATAAATGATTCATGATTCAATTGATGATTCATGATTCGATTTATGATTCATGATTCGATTAATGATTTATGATTTGATTAATGATTCATGATTCATGATTCATGATTCGATTCATGATTCATGATTCGATTCATGATTCATGATTCGATTCATGATTCAATTTATGATTCATGTTTCAATTCATGATTCATTTCATGATTCAATTTATGATTCATGATTCAATTCATGATTCATGATTCAATTCATGATTCATAATTCATGAATCAACCCATGATTCATTATTCAATTCATGATTCATGATTCAATTTATGATTCATGATTCAATTTATGTTTCATGATTCAATTCATGATTCATGATTCGATTCATGACTCATGATTCGATTCATGACTCATGATTCGATTCATGATTCATGATTCGATAAATGATTCATGATTCAATTCATGATTCATGATTCATGATTCGATTTATGATTCATGATTCGATTAATGATTCATGATTCGATTAATGATTCAAGATTCATGATTCATGATTCGATTCATGATTCATGATTCGATTCATGATTCATGATTCGATTAATGATTCATGATTCAATTCATGATTCATGATTCATGATTCAATTTATGATTCATGATTCGATTAATGATTCATGATTCAATTTATGATTCATGATTCGATTAATGATTCATGATTCATGATTCGATTCATGATTCATGATTCGATTCATGATTCATGATTCAATTTATGATTCATGATTCAATTTATGATTCATAATTCAATTCATGATTCAAGATTCATGATTCAATTCATGATTTATGATTCATGATTCGACTCATGATTCAATTCATGACTCATGATTCAATTCATGATTCATGATTCGATTAATGATTCATGATTCAATTTATGATTCATGATTCGATTAATGATTGATGATTCAATTCATGATTCATGATTCATGATTCAATTTATGATTCAATTCATGATTCATTATTCATTTCATAATTCATGATTCATGATTCATTTCATGATTCAATTAATGATTCATGATTCATGATTCGATTCATGATTAATGATTCAATTCATGATTCATGATTCAATTCATGATTCATTAATCATGATTTTTGATTCATGATTCTATTTATGATTTATGATTCGATTCATGATTCATGATTCAATTCATGATTTATGATTCATGATTCGATTCATGTTTCATGATTCAATTCATGATTCAATTCATGATTCATGATTCGATTCATGACTCATGATTCGATTCATGATTCGATTAATGATTCATGATTCATTTCATGATTCAATTTATGATTCATGATTCAATTCATGATTCATGATTCAATTCATGATTCATGATTCAATTCATGATTCATGATTCATGATTCGATATATGTTTCATGATTCAATTCATGATTCATGATTCGATTCATGACTCATGATTCGATTCATGATTCGATTAATGATTCATGATTCGATAAATGATTCATGATTCAATTGATGATTCATGATTCAATTGATGATTCATGATTCGATTTATGATTCATGATTCGATTAATGATTTATGATTCGATTAATGATTCATGATTCATGATTCATGATTCGATTCATGATTCGATTCATGATTCATGATTCGATTCATGATTCAATTTATGATTCATGTTTCAATTCATGATTCATTTCATGATTCAATTTATGATTCATGATTCAATTCATGATTCATAATTCATGAATCAACCCATGATTCATTATTCAATTCATGATTCATGATTCAATTTATGATTCATGATTCAATTTATGTTTCATGATTCAATTCATGATTCATGATTCAATTCATGATTCATGATTCGATTCATGACTCATGATTCGATTCATGATTCGATTAATGATTCATGATTCAATAAATGATTCATGATTCAATTCATGATTCATGATTCATGATTCGATTTATGATTCATGATTCGATTAATGATTCATGATTCGATTAATGATTCAAGATTCATGATTCATGATTCGATTCATGATTCATGATTCGATTCATGATTCATGATTCGATTAATGATTCATGATTCAATTCATGATTCATGATTCATGATTCAATTTATGATTCATGATTCGATTAATGATTCATGATTCAATTTATGATTCATGATTCGATTAATGATTCATGATTCATGATTCGATTCATGATTCATGATTCGATTCATGATTCATGATTCAATTTATGATTCATGATTCAATTTATGATTCATAATTCAATTCATGATTCAAGATTCATGATTCAATTCATGATTTATGATTCATGATTCGACTCATGATTCAATTCATGATTCATGATTCAATTTATGATTCATGATTCGATTAATGATTGATGATTCAATTCATGATTCATGATTCATGATTCAATTTATGATTCAATTCATGATTCATGATTCATTTCATAATTCATGATTCATGATTCATTTCATGATTCAATTAATGATTCATGATTCATGATTCGATTCATGATTAATGATTCAATTCATGATTCATGATTTGATTCATAATTCATGATTCAATCCATGATTCATGATTTATGATTCAATTCATGATTCATGATTCAATTCATGATTCAATTCATTATTCATGATTCAATTCATGATTCAAGATTCATGATTCAATTCATGAATCATGATTCAATTCATGATTCAATTCATGATTCATGATTTATGATTCAATTCATGATTCATGATTCGATTCATGATTCAATTCATTATTCATGATTCAATTCATGATTCAATTCATGATTCATGATTTATGATTCAATTCATGATTCATGATTCGATTCATGATTCAATTCATTATTCATGATTCAATTCGTGATTTATGATTCATGATTCAATTCATGATTCAAGATTCATGATTCAATTCATGATTCATGATTCAATTCATGATTCATTAATCATGATTTTTGATTCATGATTCTATTTATGATTTATGATTCGATTCATGATTCATGATTCAATTCATGATTCATGATTCAATTCATGATTCATGATTCATGATTCGATTCATGTTTCATGATTCAATTCATGATTCATGATTCGATTCATGACTCATGATTCGATTCATGATTCGATTAATGATTCATGATTCATTTCATGATTCAATTTATGATTCATGATTCAATTCATGATTCATGATTCAATTCATGATTCATAATTCATGAATCAACCCATGATTCATTATTCAATTCATGATTCATGATTCAATTCATGATTCATGATTCATGATTCGATTCATGTTTCATGATTCAATTCATGATTCAATTCATGATTCATGATTCGATTCATGACTCATGATTCGATTCATGATTCGATTAATGATTCATGATTCGATTCATGATTCATGATTCGATTCATGATTCATGATTCAATTTATGATTCATGATTCAATTCATGATTCAAGATTCATGATTCAATTCATAATTTATGATTCATGATTCAATTCATGATTCATGATTCATGTTTCAATTCATGATTCATTTCATGATTCAATTTATGATTCATGATTCAATTCATGATTCATGATTCAATTCATGATTCATAATTCATGAATCAACCCATGATTCATTATTCAATTCATGATTCATGATTCAATTCATGATTTATGATTCAATTCATGTTTCATGATTCAATTCATGATTCATGATTCGATTCATGATTCAATTCATGATTCATGATTCATGATTCGATTCATGTTTCATGATTCAATTCATGATTCATGATTCGATTCATGACTCATGATTCGATTCATGATTCGATTAATGATTCATGATTCGATAAATGATTCATGATTCAATTGATGATTCATGATTCATGATTCGATTTATGATTCATGATTCGATTAATGATTCATGATTCATGATTCATGATTCGATTCATGATTCATGATTCGATTTATGATTCATGATTCGATTCATGATTCAAGATTCATGATTCACTTAATAATTCATGATTCATGATTCATTTCATAATTCATGATTCATGATTCATGATTCAATTAATGATTCATGATTCATGATTCATAATTCAATTCATGATTCATGATTCGATTCATGATTCGATTAATGATTCATGATTCGATAAATGATTCATGATTCAATTGATGATTCATGATTCATGATTCGATTTATGATTCATGATTCGATTAATGATTCATGATTCGATTAATGATTCATGATTCATGATTCATGATTCATGATTCATGATTCGATTCATGATTCGATTCATGATTCATGATTCGATTCATGATTCATGATTCGATTCATGATTCACGATTCAATTCATGATTCACGATTCAATTCATGATTCATGATTCATGATTCGATTCATGTTTTATGATTCAATTCATGTTCATTGATTCATTATTCAATTCATGATTCATGATTCATTTCATGATTCATTTCATGATTCATGATTCATGATTCGATTCATGTTTTATGATTCAATTCATGATTCATGATCCGATTTATGATTCATGATTTATGACTCAACTCATGATTCATTTCATGATTTAGGATTCAATTCATGATTCATGATTCATGATTCATGATTCATGATTCAATTCATGATTCATGATTCAATTCATTATTCAATATTCGATTCATGATTCATGATTCAATTCATTATTCATTATTCGGTTCATGATTCAAGATTCATGATTCAATTCATGATTCAATTCATGATTTATGATTCAATTCATGATTCATGATTCATAATTCATGATTCATGATTCAATTCATGATTCATTATTCAATTCATGATTCATGATTCAATTCATGATTCATGATTCGATTCATGTTTCATGATTCAATTCATGATTTGTGATTCATGATTCAATTCATGACTCATGATTCGATTCATGACTCATGATTCATGATTCATGATTCAATTTATGATTCATGATTCGATTAATGATTCATGATTCAATTTATGATTCATGATTCGATTAATGATTCATGATTCATGATTCGATTCATGATTCATGATTCGATTCATGATTCATGATTCGATTCATGATTCATGATTCAATTTATGATTTATGATTCAATTTATGATTCATGATTCAATTCATGATTCAAGATTCATGATTCAATTCATAATTTATGATTCATGATTCGACTCATGATTCAATTCATGATTCATGATTCATGATTCAATTCATGATTCATGATTCAATTCATGATTCATTAATCATGATTTAATTCATGATTCATGATTCAATTCATGACTCATGATTCAATTCATGATTCATGATTTGATTAATGATTCATGATTCAATTTATGATTCATGATTCATGATTCATGATTCAATTTATGATTCAATTCATGATTCATGATTCATTTCATGATTCATGATTCAATTCATGATTCAATTAATGATTCATGATTCATGATTCATGATTCAATTCATGATTCAATAATGATTCATGATTCATGATTCGATTCATGATTCGATTCATGATTAATGATTCAATTCATGATTCATGATTTGATTCATAATTCATGATTCAATCCATGATTCATGATTTATGATTCAATTCATGATTCATGATTCGATTCATGATTCAATTCATTATTCATGATTCAATTCGTGATTTATGATTCATGATTCAATTCATGATTCATGATTCAATTCATGATTCATGATTCAATTCATGATTCATGATTCAATTCATGATTCATTAATCATGATTTGTGATTCATGATTCTATTTATGATTTATGATTCGATTCATGATTCATGATTCAATTCATGATTCATGATTCATGATTCGATTCATGTTTCATGATTCAATTCATGATTCAATTCATGATTCATGATTCGATTCATGACTCATGATTCGATTCATGATTCGATTAATGATTCATGATTCATTTCATGATTCAATTTATGATTCATGATTCAATTCATGATTCATGATTCAATTCATGATTCATGATTCAATTCATGATTCATAATTCATGAATCAACCCATGATTCATTATTCAATTCATGATTCATGATTCAATTCATGATTCATGATTCGATTCATGTTTCATGATTCAATTCATGATTCAATTCATGATTCATGATTCGATTCATGACTCATGATTCGATGCATGATTCGATTAATGATTCATGATTCGATAAATGATTCATGATTCAATTGATGATTCATGATTCATGATTCGATTTATGATTCATGATTCGATTAATGATTCATGATTCATGATTCGATTCATGATTCATGATTCGATTCATGATTCAAGATTCATGATTCAATTCATAATTCATGATTCATGATTCATTTCATAATTCATGATTCATGATTCATGATTCAATTAATGATTCATGATTCATGATTCATAATTCAATTCATGATTCATGATTCGATTCATGATTCGATTAATGATTCATGATTCGATAAATGATTCATGATTCAATTGATGATTCATGATTCATGATTCGATTTATGATTCATGATTCGATTAATGATTCATGATTCAATTAATGATTCATGATTCATGATTCATGATTCATGATTCATAATTCGATTCATGATTCGATTCATGATTCATGATTCGATTCATGATTCATGATTCGATTCATGATTCATGATTCGATTCATGTTTTATGATTCAATTCATGTTCATTGATTCATTATTCAATTCATGATTCATGATTCATTTCATGATTCATTTCATGATTCATGATTCATGATTCGATTCATGTTTTATGATTCAATTCATGATTCATGATCCGATTTATGATTCATGATTCATGACTCAACTCATGATTCATTTCATGATTTAGGATTCAATTCATGATTCATGATTCATGATTCAATTCATGATTCATGATTCAATTCATTATTCATTATTCGATTCATGATTCATGATTCAATTCATTATTCATTATTCGGTTCATGATTCAAGATTCATGATTCAATTCATGATTCAATTCATGATTTATGATTCAATTCATGATTCATGATTCATAATTCATGATTCATGATTCAATTCATGATTCATTATTCAATTCATGATTCATGATTCATGATTCAATTCATGATTCATGATTCATGATTCGATTCATGTTTCATGATTCAATTCATGATTTGTGATTCATGATTCAATTCATGACTCATGATTCGATTCATGACTCATGATTCATGATTCATGATTCAATTTATGATTCATGATTCGATTAATGATTCATGATTCAATTTATGATTCATGATTCGATTAATGATTCATGATTCATGATTCGATTCATGATTCATGATTCGATTCATGATTCATGATTCGATTCATGATTCATGATTCAATTTATGATTCATGATTCAATTTATGATTCATGATTCAATTCATGATTCAAGATTCATGATTCAATTCATAATTTATGATTCATGATTCGACTCATGATTCAATTCATGATTCATGATTCATGATTCAATTCATGATTCATGATTCAATTCATGATTCATGATTCATGATTTAATTCATGATTCATGATTCAATTCATGACTCATGATTCAATTCATGATTCATGATTCGATTAATGATTCATGATTCAATTTATGATTCATGATTCGATTAATGATTCATGATTCAATTCATGATTCATGATTCAATTTATGATTCAATTCATGATTCATGATTCATTTCATGATTCATGATTCAATTCATGATTCAATTAATGATTCATGATTCATGATTCATGATTCAATTCATGATTCAATAATGATTCATGATTCATGATTCATGATTCGATTAATGATTCGATTCATGATTAATGATTCAATTCATGATTTATGATTTGATTCATAATTCATGATTCAATCCATGATTCATGATTTATGATTCAATTCATTATTCATGATTCAATTCGTGATTTATGATTCATGATTCAATTCATGATTCAAGATTCATGATTCAATTCATGATTCATGATTCAATTCATGATTCATGATTCAATTCATGATTCATTAATCATGATTTGTGATTCATGATTCTATTTATGATTTATGATTCGATTCATGATTCATGATTCAATTCATAATTCATGATTCATGATTCGATTCATGTTTCATGATTCAATTCATGATTCAATTCATGATTCATGATTCGATTCATGACTCATGATTCGATTCATGATTCGATTAATGATTCATGATTCATTTCATGATTCAATTTATGATTCATGATTCAATTCATGATTCATGATTCAATTCATGATTCATAATTCATGATTCGATTCATGTTTCATGATTCAATTCATGATTCAATTCATGATTCATGATTCGATTCATGACTCATGATTCGATTCATGATTCGATTAATGATTAATGATTCGATTCATGACTCATGATTCGATTCATGATTCGATTAATGATTCATGATTCAATTGATGATTCATGATTCATGATTCGATTCATGATTCATGATTCGATTCATGATTCATGATTCGATTCATGATTCAAGATTCATGATTCAATTCATAATTCATGATTCATGATTCATTTCATAATTCATGATTCATGATTCAATTAATGATTCATGATTCATGATTCATAATTCAATTCATGATTCATTAATCATGATTTGTGATTCATGATTCTATTTATGATTTATGATTCGATTCATGATTCATGATTCAATTCATAATTCATGATTCGATAAATGATTCATGATTCAATTGATGATTCATGATTCATGATTCGATTTATGATTCATGATTCGATTAATGATTCATGATTCGATTAATGATTCATGATTCATGATTCATGATTCATGATTCGATTCATGATTCATGATTCGATTCATGATTCATGATTCGATTCATGATTCATGATTCAATTCATGATTCAAGATTCAATTCATGATTCATTAATCATGATTTGTGATTCATGATTCTATTTATGATTTATGATTCGATTCATGATTCATGATTCAATTCATAATTCATGATTCATGATTCGATTCATGTTTCATGATTCAATTCATGATTCAATTCATGATTCATGATTCGATTCATGACTCATGATTCGATTCATGATTCGATTAATGATTCATGATTCATTTCATGATTCAATTTATGATTCATGATTCAATTCATGATTCATGATTCAATTCATGATTCATAATTCATGATTCGATTCATGTTTCATGATTCAATTCATGATTCAATTCATGATTCATGATTCGATTCATGACTCATGATTCGATTCATGATTCGATTAATGATTCATGATTCGATTCATGACTCATGATTCGATTCATGATTCGATTAATGATTCATGATTCAATTGATGATTCATGATTCATGATTCGATTCATGATTCATGATTCGATTCATGATTCATGATTCGATTCATGATTCAAGATTCATGATTCAATTCATAATTCATGATTCATGATTCATTTCATAATTCATGATTCATGATTCAATTAATGATTCATGATTCATGATTCATAATTCAATTCATGATTCATTAATCATGATTTGTGATTCATGATTCTATTTATGATTTATGATTCGATTCATGATTCATGATTCAATTCATAATTCATGATTCATGATTCGATAAATGATTCATGATTCAATTGATGATTCATGATTCATGATTCGATTTATGATTCATGATTCGATTAATGATTCATGATTCGATTAATGATTCATGATTCATGATTCATGATTCATGATTCGATTCATGATTCATGATTCGATTCATGATTCATGATTCGATTCATGATTCATGATTCAATTCATGATTCAAGATTCATGATTCAATTCATAATTCATGATTCATGATTCAATTAATGATTCATGATTCATAATTCAATTCATGATTCATGTATTGATTCATGATTCATGTATTGATTCATGATTCATGTATTGATTCATAATTTATGATTCAATTCATGATTCATGATTCATGATTTATGATTCAATTCATGATTCATGATTCATTCATAAATCATGATTAATGATTCAATTCATGATTGAATTCATGATTCATGATTCATTCATGATTCATGATTCATGCTTCGATTCATGATTCATGATTCATGATTCAATTCATGATTCATGATTCATGATTTAATTATTCATAATTCATGTTTCGATTCATGATTCAATTTATGATTCGATTCATGATTCACGATTCAATTCATGATTCATGATTCATGATTCGATTCATGTTTTATGATTCAATTCATGTTCATTGATTCATTATTCAATTCATGATTCATTTCATGATTCATTTCATGATTCATGATTCATGATTCGATTCATGTTTTATGATTCAATTCATGATTCATGATCCGATTTATGATTCATGATTCATGACTCAACTCATGATTGATTTCATAATTTAGGATTCAATTCATGATTCATGATTCATGATTCATGATTCATGATTCAATTCATGATTCATGATTCAATTCATGATTCATGATTCAATTCATTATTCATTATTCGATTCATGATTCATGATTCAATTCATTAGTCATTATTCGGTTCATGATTCAAGATTCATGATTCAATTCATGATTCAATTCATGATTTATGATTCAATTCATGATTCATGATTCATAATTCATGATTCGATTCATGATTCAATTCATGATTCATTATTCAATTCATGATTCATGATTCATGATTCAATTCATAATTCATGATTCATGATTCGATTCATGTTTCATGATTCAATTCATGATTCATGATTCAATTCATGATTTGTGATTCATGATTCAATTCATGACTCATGATTCGATTAATGATTCATGATTCAATTTATGATTTATGATTCGATTAATGATTCATGATTCATGATTCGATTCATGATTCATGATTCGATTCATGATTCATGATTCAATTTATGATTCATGATTCATGATTCAATTCATGATTAAAGATTCATGATTCAATTCATAATTTATGATTCATGATTCGATTCATGATTCAATTCATGATTCATGATTCATGATTCAATTCATGATTCATGATTCAATTCCTGATTCATGATTCAATTCATGATTCATGATTCATGATTTAATTCATGATTCATGATTCAATTCATGACTCATGATTCAATTCATGATTCATGATTCGATTAATGATTCATGATTCAATTTATGATTCATGATTCGATTAATGATTCATGATTCAATTTATGATTCATGATTCGATTAATGATTCATGATTCAATTCATGATTCATGATTCATGATTCAATTTATGATTCAATTCATGATTCATGATTCATTTCATGATTTATGATTCAATTCATGATTCAATTCATGATTCATGATTCATGATTCATGATTCATGATTCGATTCATGATTCGATTCATGATTAATGATTCAATTCATGATTCATGATTTGATTCATAATTCATGATTCAATCCATGATTCATGATTTATGATTCAATTCATGATTCGATTCATGAATCAATTCATTATTCATGATTCAATTCGTGATTAATGATTCATGATTCAATTCATGATTCAAGATTCATGATTCAATTCATGATTCATGATTCAATTCATGATTCATTAATCATGATTTTTGATTCATGATTCTATTTATGATTTATGATTCGATTCATGATTCATGATTCGATTCATGTTTCATGATTCAATTCATGATTCATGATTCGATTCATGACTCATGATTCGATTCATGATTCGATTAATGATTCATGATTCATTTCATGATTCATTTCATGATTCAATTTATGATTCATGATTCAATTCATGATTCATGATTCAATTCATGATTCATAATTCATGAATCAACCCATGATTCATTATTCAATTCATGATTCATGATTCAATTCATGATTCATGATTCGATTCATGTTTCATGATTCAATTCATGATTCAATTCATGATTCATGATTCGATTCATGATTCGATTAATGATTCATGATTCATTTCATGATTCAATTCATGATTCAATTAATGATTCATGATTCATGATTCATGATTCGATTCATGATTCGATTCATGATTAATGATTCAATTCATGATTCATGATTTGATTCATAATTCATGATTCAATCCATGATTCATGATTTATGATTCAATTCATGATTCATGATTCGATTCATGATTCAATTCATTATTCATGATTCAATTCGTGATTTATGATTCATGATTCAATTCATGATTCAAGATTCATGAATCAATTCATGATTCGATTCATGATTCAATTCATTATTCATGATTCAATTCGTGATTTATGATTCATGATTCAATTCATGATTCATGATTCAATTCATAATTCATGATTCAATTCATGATTCATTAATCATGATTTTTGATTCATGATTCTATTTATGATTTATGATTCGATTCATGATTCATGATTCAATTCATGATTCATGATTCATGATTCGATTCATGTTTCATGATTCAATTCATGATTCATGATTCGATTCATGACTCATGATTCGATTCATGATTCGATTAATGATTCATGATTCATTTCATGATTCAATTTATGATTCATGATTCAATTCATGATTCATGATTCGATTCACGATTCGATTCATGATTCATGATTCGATTCACGATTCGATTCATGATTCATGATTCAATTTATGATTCATGATTCAATTCATGATTCAAGATTCATGATTCAATTCATAATTTATGATTCATGATTCGACTCCTGATTCAATTCATGATTCATGATTCAATTCATGATTCATGATTCATGATTTAATTCATGATTCATGATTCAATTCATGACTCATGATTCAATTCACGATTCATGATTCGATTAATGAATCATGATTCAATTTATGATTAATGATTCATGATTCAATTTATGATTCATGATTCGATTAATGATTCATGATTCAATTCATGATTCATGATTCATGATTCAATTTATGATTCAATTCATGATTCATGATTCATTTCATGATTCATGATTCAATTCATGATTCAATTCATGATTCAATTAATGATTCATGATTCATGATTCGATTCATGATTCGATTCATAATTAATGATTCAATTCATGATTCATGATTTGATTCATAATTCATGATTCAATCCATGATTCATGATTTATGATTCAATTCATGATTCATGATTCGATTCATGATTCAATTCATTATTCATGATTCAATTCGTGATTTATGATTCATGATTCAATTCATGATTCAAGATTCATGATTCAATTCATGATTCATGATTCAATTCATGATTCATTAATCATGATTTTTGATTCATGATTCTATTTATGATTTATGATTCGATTCATGATTCATGATTCAATTCATGATTTATGATTCATGATTCGATTCATGTTTCATGATTCAATTCATGATTCAATTCATGATTCATGATTCGATTCATGACTCATGATTCGATTCATGATTCGATTAATGATTCATGATTCATTTCATGATTCAATTTATGATTCATGATTCAATTCATGATTCATGATTCAATTCATGATTCATGATTCAATTCATGATTCATAATTCATGAATCAACCCATGATTCATTATTCAATTCATGATTCATGATTCAATTCATGATTCATGATTCGATTCATGTTTCATGATTCAATTCATGATTCAATTCATGATTCATGATTCGATTCATGACTCATGATTCGATTCATGATTCGATTAATGATTCATGATTCGATAAATGATTCATGATTCAATTGATGATTCATGATTCGATTTATGATTCATGATTCGATTCATGATTCATGATTCATGATTCGATTCATGATTCATGATTCGATTCATGATTCATGATTCGATTCATGATTCAATTTATGATTCATGTTTCAATTCATGATTCATTTCATGATTCAATTTATGATTCATGATTCATTTCATGATTCAATTTATGATTCATGATTCATGATTCAATTCATGATTCATAATTCATGAATCAACCCATGATTCATTATTCGATTCATGATTCAATTTATGATTCATGATTCAATTTATGTTTCATGATTCAATTCATGATTCATGATTCAATTCATGATTCATGATTCGATTCATGACTCATGATTCGATTCATGATTCGATTAATGATTCATGATTCGATAAATGATTCATGATTCAATTCATGATTCATGATTCATGATTCGATTTATGATTCATGATTCGATTAATGATTCATGATTCGATTAATGATTCAAGATTCATGATTCATGATTCGATTCATGATTCATGATTCGATTCATGATTCATGATTCGATTAATGATTCATGATTCAATTCATGATTCATGATTCATGATTCAATTTATGATTCATGATTCGATTAATGATTCATGATTCAATTTATGATTCATGATTCGATTAATGATTCATGATTCATGATTCGATTCATGATTCATGATTCGATTCATGATTCATGATTCAATTTATGATTCATGATTCAATTCATGATTCAAGATTCATGATTCAATTCATGATTTATGATTCATGAATCGACTCATGATTCAATTCATGATTCATGATTCAATTCATGATTCATGATTCATGATTTTATTCATGATTCATGATTCAATTCATGACTCATGATTCAATTCATGATTCATGATTCGATTAATGATTCATGATTCAATTCATGATTCATGATTCATGATTCAATTTATGATTCAATTCATGATTCATGATTCATTTCATAATTCATGATTCATGATTCATTTCATGATTCAATTAATGATTCATGATTCATGATTCGATTCATGATTAATGATTCAATTCATGATTCATGATTTGATTCATAATTCATGATTCAATCCATGATTCATGATTTATGATTCAATTCATGATTCATGATTCAATTCATGATTCAATTCATGATTCAAGATTCATGATTCAATTCATGAATCATGATTCAATTCATGATTCATTAATCATGATTTGTGATTCATGATTCTATTTATGATTTATGATTCGATTCATGATTCGATTCATGATTCAAATCATGATTCATGATTCAATTCATGATTCAATTCATGATTCATGATTTCAGATTCAATTCATGATTCATGATTTCAGATTCAATTCATGATTCATGATTCATGATTCAATTCATGATTCATGATTCAATTCATGATTCATGATTCGATTCATGATTCATGATTCGATTCATGATTCATGATTTAATTCATGATTCATGATTCAATTCATGATTCATGATTTATGATTCAATTCATGATTCATGATTCATGATTCAATTCATGATTCGATTAATGATTCATGATTCGATTCATGATTCATGATTCAATTCATGATTCAATACATAATTCGTGATTAAAGTCATGATTCATGATTCATTTCATGATTCAATTCATGATTTATGATTCAATTCATGATTCATGATTCATAATTCATGATTCGATTCATGATTCAATTCATGATTCATGATTCAATTCATGATTCAATTCATAATTCATGATTCAATTCATGATTCATGATTTGATTCATGTTTCATGATTCATTTTTCAATTCATGATTCATGATTCATTTCATGATTCAATTTATGATTCATGATTCAATTCATGATTCATGATTCAATTCATGATTCATGATTCAATTCATGATTCATAATTCATGAATCAACCCATGATTCATTATTCAATTCATGATTCATGATTCAATTCATGATTCATGATTCATGATTCGATTCATGTTTCATGATTCAATTCATGATTCAATTCATGATTCATGATTCGATTCATGACTCATGATTCGATTCATGACTCATGATTCGATTCATGATTCGATTAATGATTCATGATTTGATTAATGATTCATGATTCGATTCATGATTCGATTAATGATTCATGATTCATTTCATGATTCAATTCATGATTCAATTAATGATTCATGATTCATGATTCATGATTCGATTCATGATTCGATTCATGATTAATGATTCAATTCATGATTCATGATTTGATTCATAATTCATGATTCAATCCATGATTCATGATTTATGATTCAATTCATGATTCATGATTCGATTCATGATTCAATTCATTATTCATGATTCAATTCGTGATTTATGATTCATGATTCAATTCATGATTCAAGATTCATGAATCAATTCATGATTCGATTCATGATTCAATTCATTATTCATGATTCAATTCGTGATTTATGATTCATGATTCAATTCATGATTCATGATTCAATTCATAATTCATGATTCAATTCATGATTCATTAATCATGATTTTTGATTCATGATTCTATTTATGATTTATGATTCGATTCATGATTCATGATTCAATTCATGATTCATGATTCATGATTCGATTCATGTTTCATGATTCAATTCATGATTCATGATTCGATTCATGACTCATGATTCGATTCATGATTCGATTAATGATTCATGATTCATTTCATGATTCAATTTATGATTCATGATTCAATTCATGATTCATGATTCGATTCACGATTCGATTCATGATTCATGATTCGATTCACGATTCGATTCATGATTCATGATTCAATTTATGATTCATGATTCAATTCATGATTCAAGATTCATGATTCAATTCATAATTTATGATTCATGATTCGACTCCTGATTCAATTCATGATTCATGATTCAATTCATGATTCATGATTCATGATTTAATTCATGATTCATGATTCAATTCATGACTCATGATTCAATTCACGATTCATGATTCGATTAATGAATCATGATTCAATTTATGATTAATGATTCATGATTCAATTTATGATTCATGATTCGATTAATGATTCATGATTCAATTCATGATTCATGATTCATGATTCAATTTATGATTCAATTCATGATTCATGATTCATTTCATGATTCATGATTCAATTCATGATTCAATTCATGATTCAATTAATGATTCATGATTCATGATTCGATTCATGATTCGATTCATAATTAATGATTCAATTCATGATTCATGATTTGATTCATAATTCATGATTCAATCCATGATTCATGATTTATGATTCAATTCATGATTCATGATTCGATTCATGATTCAATTCATTATTCATGATTCAATTCGTGATTTATGATTCATGATTCAATTCATGATTCAAGATTCATGATTCAATTCATGATTCATGATTCAATTCATGATTCATTAATCATGATTTTTGATTCATGATTCTATTTATGATTTATGATTCGATTCATGATTCATGATTCAATTCATGATTTATGATTCATGATTCGATTCATGTTTCATGATTCAATTCATGATTCATGATTCGATTCATGACTCATGATTCGATTCATGATTCGATTAATGATTCATGATTCATTTCATGATTCAATTTATGATTCATGATTCAATTCATGATTCATGATTCAATTCATGATTCATAATTCATGAATCAACCCATGATTCATTATTCAATTCATGATTCATGATTCAATTCATGATTCATGATTCATGATTCGATTCATGTTTCATGATTCAATTCATGATTCAATTCATGATTCATGATTCGATTCATGACTCATGATTCGATTCATGATTCGATTAATGATTCATGATTCGATAAATGATTCATGATTCAATTGATGATTCATGATTCGATTTATGATTCATGATTCGATTCATGATTCATGATTCATGATTCGATTCATGATTCATGATTCGATTCATGATTCATGATTCGATTCATGATTCAATTTATGATTCATGTTTCAATTCATGATTCATTTCATGATTCAATTTATGATTCATGATTCATTTCATGATTCAATTTATGATTCATGATTCATGATTCAATTCATGATTCATAATTCATGAATCAACCCATGATTCATTATTCGATTCATGATTCAATTTATGATTCATGATTCAATTTATGTTTCATGATTCAATTCATGATTCATGATTCAATTCATGATTCATGATTCGATTCATGACTCATGATTCGATTCATGATTCGATTAATGATTCATGATTCGATAAATGATTCATGATTCAATTCATGATTCATGATTCATGATTCGATTTATGATTCATGATTCGATTAATGATTCATGATTCGATTAATGATTCAAGATTCATGATTCATGATTCGATTCATGATTCATGATTCGATTCATGATTCATGATTCGATTAATGATTCATGATTCAATTCATGATTCATGATTCATGATTCAATTTATGATTCATGATTCGATTAATGATTCATGATTCAATTTATGATTCATGATTCGATTAATGATTCATGATTCATGATTCGATTCATGATTCATGATTCGATTCATGATTCATGATTCAATTTATGATTCATGATTCAATTCATGATTCAAGATTCATGATTCAATTCATGATTTATGATTCATGAATCGACTCATGATTCAATTCATGATTCATGATTCAATTCATGATTCATGATTCATGATTTTATTCATGATTCATGATTCAATTCATGACTCATGATTCAATTCATGATTCATGATTCGATTAATGATTCATGATTCAATTCATGATTCATGATTCATGATTCAATTTATGATTCAATTCATGATTCATGATTCATTTCATAATTCATGATTCATGATTCATTTCATGATTCAATTAATGATTCATGATTCATGATTCGATTCATGATTAATGATTCAATTCATGATTCATGATTTGATTCATAATTCATGATTCAATCCATGATTCATGATTTATGATTCAATTCATGATTCATGATTCAATTCATGATTCAATTCATTATTCATGATTCAATTCATGATTCAAGATTCATGATTCAATTCATGAATCATGATTCAATTCATGATTCATTAATCATGATTTGTGATTCATGATTCTATTTATGATTTATGATTCGATTCATGATTCGATTCATGATTCAAATCATGATTCATGATTCAATTCATGATTCAATTCATGATTCATGATTTCAGATTCAATTCATGATTCATGATTTCAGATTCAATTCATGATTCATGATTCATGATTCAATTCATGATTCATGATTCAATTCATGATTCATGATTCGATTCATGATTCATGATTCGATTCATGATTCATGATTTAATTCATGATTCATGATTCAATTCATGATTCATGATTTATGATTCAATTCATGATTCATGATTCATGATTCAATTCATGATTCGATTAATGATTCATGATTCGATTCATGATTCATGATTCAATTCATGATTCATGATTCAATTCATGATTCAATACATAATTCGTGATTAAAGTCATGATTCATGATTCATTTCATGATTCAATTCATGATTTATGATTCAATTCATGATTCATGATTCATAATTCATGATTCGATTCATGATTCAATTCATGATTCATGATTCAATTCATGATTCAATTCATAATTCATGATTCAATTCATGATTCATGATTTGATTCATGTTTCATGATTCATTTTTCAATTCATGATTCATGATTCATTTCATGATTCAATTTATGATTCATGATTCAATTCATGATTCATGATTCAATTCATGATTCATGATTCAATTCATGATTCATAATTCATGAATCAACCCATGATTCATTATTCAATTCATGATTCATGATTCAATTCATGATTCATGATTCATGATTCGATTCATGTTTCATGATTCAATTCATGATTCAATTCATGATTCATGATTCGATTCATGACTCATGATTCGATTCATGACTCATGATTCGATTCATGATTCGATTAATGATTCATGATTTGATTAATGATTCATGATTCGATTTATGATTCATGATTCGATTAATGATTCATGATTCGATTCATGATTCATGATTCATGATTCATGATTCGATTCATGATTCATGATTCGCCTCATGATTCATGATTCAATTTATGATTCATGATTCAATTTATGATTCATTATTCAATTCATGATTCAAGATTCATGATTCAATTCATAATTTATGATTCATGATTCGACTCATGATTCCTAATTCAATTCATGATTCATGATTCAATTCATGATTCATGATTCATGATTCAATTCATGATTCATGTTTCATGATTCATGTTTCAATTCATGATTCAATTCATGATTCATGATTCATTTCATGATTCAATTTATGATTCATGATTCAATTCATGATTCATGATTCATGAATCAACCCATGATTCATTATTCAATTCATGATTCATGATTCAATTCATGATTCATGATTCGATTCATGATTCATGATTCGCCTCATGATTCATGATTCAATTTATGATTCATGATTCAATTTATGATTCATTATTCAATTCATGATTCAAGATTCATGATTCAATTCATAATTTATGATTCATGATTCGACTCATGATTCCTAATTCAATTCATGATTCATGATTCAATTCATGATTCATGATTCATGATTCAATTCATGATTCATGTTTCATGATTCATGTTTCAATTCATGATTCAATTCATGATTCATGATTCATTTCATGATTCAATTTATGATTCATGATTCAATTCATGATTCATGATTCATGAATCAACCCATGATTCATTATTCAATTCATGATTCATGATTCAATTCATGATTCATGATTCAATTCATGATTCATGATTCAATTCATGATTCAATTCATGATTCATGATTCGATTCATGATTCATGATTCGATTCATGACTCATGATTCGATTCATGATTCGATTAATGATTCATGATTCGATAAATGATTCATGATTCAATTCATGATTCATGATTCATGATTCAATTCATGAATTATGATTCAATTCATGAATTATGATTCAATTCATGATTCATAATTCATGAATCAACCCATGATTCATTATTCAATTCATGATTCATGATTCAATTCATGATTCATGATTCGATTCATGTTTCATGATTCAATTCATGATTCATGATTCGATTCATGACTCATGATTCTATTCATGATTCGATTAATGATTCATGATTCGATTAATGATTCATGATTCGATTTATGATTCATGTTTCGATTAATGATTCATGATTCGATTAATGATTCATGATTCATGATTCATGATTCAATTTATGATTCATGATTCATGATTCAATTTATGATTCATGATTCATGATTCAATTTATGATTCATGATTCAATTCATGATTCAAGATTCATGATTCAATTCATAATTTATGATTCATGATTCGACTCATGATTCATGATTCAATTCATGATTCATGATTCAATTCATGATTCATGATTCAATTCATGATTCATGATTTGATTCATGTTTCATGATTCATGTTTCAATTCATGATTCATGATTCATTTCATGATTCAATTTATGATTCATGATTCAATTCATGATTCATGATTCATGAATCAACCCATGATTCATTATTCAATTCATGATTCATGATTCATCTCATGATTCATGATTCATGATTTATCTCATGATTCATGATTCAATTCATGTTTCATGATTCAATTCATGATTCAATTCATGATTCATGATTCGATTCATGATTCATGATTCGATTCATGACTCATGATTCGATTCATGATTCGATTAATGATTCATGATTCGATAAATGATTCATGATTCAATTCATGATTCATGATTCATGATTCGATTTATGATTCATGATTCGATTAATGATTCATGATTCGATTAATAATTCATGATTCATGATTCGATTCATGATTCATGATTCAATTTATGATTCAATTTATGATTCATGATTCAATTTATGATTCATGATTCAATTCATGATTCAAGATTCATGATTCAATTCATGATTCAAGATTCATGATTCAATTCATAATTTATGATTCATGATTCGACTCATGATTCATGATTCAATTCATGATTCATGATTTAATTCATGATTCATGATTCAATTCATGATTCATGATTCATGATTCGATTCATGATTCAATTTATGATTCATGATTCAATTCATGATTCAAGATTCATGATTCAATTTATGATTCGATTCATGATTCATGATTCAATTTATGATTCATGATTCAATTCATGATTCATGATTCAATTCATGATTCATGATTCATGATTCGATTCATGATTCATGATTCGATTCATGATTCAATTTATGATTCATGATTCAATTCATGATTCATGATTCATGATTCAATTTATGATTCAATTCATGATTCAATTTATGATTCCACCGCGTAGAGCGGCAACTCGGGCTGAACCGCGTAGAGCGGAAACTCGGGCTGAACCGCATAGAGCGGCAACTCGGGCTGAACCGCATGCAAAGTTTCAGGAAAGGGCTGTAGGGACAGCGCTCCCTCTGGAGCAGGCTGAAGCTCAGGAACAGACACAGCAGCTGGCGACTCAGAACTGGAGACAGCAACAGGAGACTCAGGTGCAGAGTCTGCGGCAGGAGACTCGGGACCAGACACAAGGGCAGGAGAATCGGGGCTGAAGGCAGAGGATGGCACCTTGGAGCTGGAGGCAGATGGGACCTCAGAACTGGAAGCAATGGCAAGAGACTCAGTGCCGGAGGCAATGGCAGGAGACTCAGCACCGGAGGCAGGAGCTGGCAGCGCAGAGCGGGAGGCAGCAATAAATGGTGGATTCAGAATATTCTTTTATTTGAAGTAAGATTGGCTAGAGGCTGTTCCGCAGGGTACCTCTGTTTTCTGTTTGGACATGACAATAGGAAGTGTTCATTGCTAGCACAATAAAAACAACGTTTCAAAATAGTTTTGCAGAAATGGCAGTGATGACTGGTGTCTGAATTGAAGAAGTATTGGTTGGCTGAATTGTAGATCTTTCCTCAGAACATACAGCAGCTGGGAAGGAAGCTTTACAATGCTTCTGCTGATTATCCACAGGTAGCTCATGCCTTGCAATAACTGGAGTCTGGGTTGTCAGTGAAGTTGTTTTTGGGCAGGAAACAGTTTCTGACTGAGCACCACACTTACCAACATTTGTGGAAAGTCCTTTGATTAGCTGAGGAAGCAGACACAAAACTTGGGCTAACTGAGAGCGTAGTTGTAGTATATCTGCAGAGTCTGTAGCATAGAGGTGTCTGAAAGAGCTGACAGGTGTGGCCCCAGCAAGATCCATGAGGTTAGGCTGGTTCATTCTGTCTCGGCTCTCTGGTATATTCCACAATATTATTGCACAGAAACAGTGATGATAGTAAAATTAAATGTGTATTGTAAGTACAGGCAGGGGTGAATCTCACTGGCTGAAGGGCCAGGCAAGGCATGAAACAAAATGTCCAGGAATAATATTCAAAACAAAGTCTTTTAAACTTGCCAGGTTCCAGAGATGCAGAGTGCAGTCAGAGTCCAAAATCTAGAGCTGTAACACACCACAATGAACCAGCAAGGAATGATTGCCACGGGTCAGTCTTTATGGTCTGGTGATTAGCATAACACTTAACAGCTGAGTGAAGACACACAATCCCTATAGCAGCCACTAGTGGGGAAAACACAGAACTTCACCTGTAGGGACTTGGTGCAAAAAAGCATCAGGCCATAACAAGGGCTGGCAGGCTTGGTGTGATTCTGTAGTGACATTCTACTATGTTATATTGGTAACACACAAAGAGGAGAGCTCCATTGCTCCATTGCTAATTGTCATTGCTGAAATGTAAATACTAGGGCTGGCAGACTTTTCTTCTGAATTTGCAGTCAAATTGTAAGGTGTTATCAAAATGGATTCACAGCAGTACACAGCAGAGCAGGAGCACCAAACAGCTGCTGGCACCAGTCATGATGATAGTAATCCCTCTACGTCATCTGGCAAAGGCTATGTAAAAGTGCATAGTGTTTGTGTTGTTTGTTTGTGTAAGTCCTGCACTGGTGGAAGCCGTTCTGGCACGTGGTAAGAAGAAGGCCATTGTCATGCCTGGACATAATACCAAAAAATCACTTCTTATGTGTGGAATTATTTTCACTCAAATCCTGACAATAGTTGTCTAGTCATTTGTAGCATATGTAAAGCCACAGTCAGTCGAGGTAGGGACCTTAACCATCTAGGAACCTCATCCATGTAATGCCATTTGAAGCTAGTTCATGGCAAGCTGTTGAAAATCAGAAACTTATGCTAAAAAAATAACAACAAACAGTCCATCATCAGCTAGGTCCCTTCTCTCACCTACATACCGACGCTTGCAATCTACACCCACAACACCGTCCTCATCATTATTCTCAGTAGCGATCAGAGTTAGTCCTGCATCCAAGTTGGTAAGGCTAGATGACTCCTCAGAAGAATCCTTGCGCGTTAGTCCCTGTCACTCACCGGACTGTGAGTGCTACTTCTAAGGTAGCTAGGAACCGTGTCCATCCATTATAATGAGGTACTGCGCATGTGCAGTCCCTTTTAACCTTCAGTTCTGTTCCTTTAACTTAATTGGCTGATCAGGCAACACTCCCTATATTAAGCACCTGTGGTCAATACCACGTGGCCTGATCTTGGAGTCTCATTCCTCATGAGTCTCTGAAGGTGTTCCAGTGCCTGCTCGTGTGTTCAGCTGATGCTGATTCCTGTTTGCCGTTTGAGGTTTCCAGACCACTTCTACTCCTCGTGTTCCTAGTGTCTTCAGCAGCTGATTCCTATCCGCTGCCTCCGTATATCTACAGTTACAGATTACTGCAAACTCTCCTGTGTTTCATCGTGACTCCAGCAGCTGATTCCTATCCGCTGCCTCCGTATATCTACAGTTACAGATTACTGCAAACTCTCCTGTGTTTCATCGTGACTCCAGCAGCTAATTCCTATCCGCTGTCTCCGTGTATCTACAGTTACAGATCTCTCCAACTCTCCTGTGTTACATCGCTACTGTTCCAGCTGATTCCTGTTAGCTACTTTAGCGTGTCTACAGAGTCCTGCTCGTCTCAGCGCTCCAGTCTGCATTCTACCTGCCGTCAGCTGACCCGCTGTCTACTGCTTCTACAGTGTGTCCATTCGTGTCAACTTGCCTGTTAAGCATCGAGTCTACGCTCCTCGGCTTCCAGCTCTGCTTCATCGCTTCAGCTCTCCCGTGGTCTCCTGCTGTTCAATTCGATATACTACTGCTTCCTGAGTATTTTGTCGTTCTTGCTGGCCTACCTACAGTGCGCTGCACCTACCTGCCGCTTCCATTCTGCAAGGACTTCTCATCTCGTCAATTCCCTGCCACTCAGGTATCCCTGCAGCTATCTCTAACAGCCTGCTCATCTGAACCACGGTATGCATACTTCTCATTGACTGTGCTGGTGTATTGCATATCCATCTGGACTGAGTTGTTCTCCTCCGGAGTTTCCATCCTCTGAGACTATTGCTATTATTGACTGTGTTTCCTTTTCCGTGACTATTCTAGTGACTTTGTTTATCTGTGCAGTGCTGTTCATTCATTATTATTATTGTGTGCAGTTCAACGTGGGATCAAGTTCAGTGTACCCGTGTAGACTCTGCATTGCATTTATCTCCTCGTGTCCTTCCTCACATATATATTCAGTGGTACAACTTGCTAGAGGCAGACCACTGATTCCTGTTTCCCTGTGTCACCAGTTGCATATATCCTCTCACATAAGCAGTGGTACAACTTGCTACACGCAGACCACTGACTTCCCCGTTACCTTCACCTGGATTCCATTCCTTCACTACAGACAGCGGTACAACTTGCTATACGCAGACCGCTGACTTCCACCTCCTTATTACTCCTGGACATTCCTTCTCTCTATAGCAGTGGTACAACTTGCCTTGCGCAGACCACTGACTACCCTCACGTGTCCTTGTCCATCCGGATCCTCGTGTTCAGTTACCTATTGTTTACCAGTGCTGCTAGTCATAGACTTTCTGAGCATTCTCTAACCATCTGCTGTTTCCAGTTCCATTATCACCCTGCCACCAGAGTATCATATACCAACTCTACTGCTCTGATAAGACCATCTGCGGGTGATACTGGGTAAAGACTCCTAGTGCCCGTGACACACTATACACTACTGATAGATATATACTATACACTACTGATAGATATACACTACTACACTACTGATAGATATACACTATACACTACTACACTACTGATAGACATATACTATACACTACTACACAACTGATAGATATACATTATACACTACTACACTACTGATAGATATACACTATACACTACTACACTACTGATAGATATATACTATACACTACTGATAGATATACACTATACACTACTACACTACTGATAGATATATACTATACACTACTGATAGATATATACTATACACTACTGATAGATATACACTATACACTACTACACTACTGATAGACATATACTATACACTACTACACAACTGATAGATATACACTATGCACTACTACACTACTGATAGACATATACTATACACTACTACATTACTGATAGATATATACTATACGCTACTGATAGATATACACTACTACACTACTGATAGATATACACTATACACTACTACACTACTGATAGATATATACTATACGCTACTGATAGATATACACTACTACACTACTGATAGATATATACTATACACTACTGATAGATATACACTACTACACTACTGATAGATATACACTATACACTACTACACTACTGATAGACATATACTATACACTACTACACTACTGATAGACATATACTATACACTACTACATTACTGATAGACATATACTATACACTACTACACTACTGATAGATATATACTATACACTACTACACTACTGATAGATATACACTATACACTACTACACTACTGATAGATATACACTATACACTACTGATAGATATATACTATACACTACTACACTACTGATAGATATACACTACTACACTACTGATAGATATACACTATACACTACTACACTACTGATAGACATATACTATACACTACTACACTACTGATAGACATATACTATACACTACTACATTACTGATAGATATACACTATACACTACTACACTACTGATAGATATACACTATACACTACTACACTACTGATAGATATATACTATACACTACTGATAGATATATACTATACACTACTACACTACTGATAGATATATACTATACACTACTACACTACTGATAGATATACACTATACACTACTACACTACTGATAGATATATACTATACACTGCTACACTACTGATAGATATATACTATACACTACTGATAGATATATACTATACACTACTACACTACTGATAGATATACACTACTACACTACTGATAGATATACACTATACACTACTGATAGATATACACTATATACTACTGATAGATATATACTATACACTACTACACTACTGATAGATATATACTATACACTACTACACTACTGATAGATATATACTATACACTACTACACTACTGATAGACATATAATATACACTACTACACTACTGATAGATATACACTATACACTACTACACTACTGATAGATATACACTATACACTACTGATAGATATACACTATACACTACTGATAGATATATACTATACACTACTACACTACTGATAGATATATACTATACACTGCTACACTACTGATAGATATACACTATACACTACTACACTACTGATAGATATACACTACACACTACTACACTACTGATAGAAATATACTATACACTACTACACTACTGATAGATATACACTATACACTACTACACTACTGATAGATATACACTACTACACTACTACACTACTGATAGATATACACTACTACACTACTGATAGATATACACTATACACTACTGATAGATATATACTATACACTACTGATAGATATATACTATACACTGCTACACTACTGATAGATATACACTATACACTACTACACTACTGATAGATATACACTACACACTACTACACTACTGATAGACATATACTATACACTACTACACTACTGACAGATATATACTATACACTACTACACTACTGATAGATATACACTATACACTACTACACTACTGATAGATATACACTACTACACTACTGATAGATATACACTATACACTACTACACTACTGATAGATATATACTATACACTACTGATAGATATATACTATACACTACTACACTACTGATAGACATATAATATACACTACTACACTACTGATAGATATACACTATACACTACGACACTACTGATAGATATACACTATACACTACTGATAGATATATACTATACACTACTACACTACTGATAGATATACACTACTGATAGATATACACTACTACACTACTGATAGATATACACTATACACTACTACACTACTGATAGATATACACTATGCACTACTACACTACTGATAGATATACACTATACACTACTACACTACTGATAGATATACACTATACACTACTGATAGATATATACTATACACTACTGATAGACATACACTATACACTACTACACTACTGATAGATATACACTATACACTACTGATAGATATATACTATACACTACTACATTACTGATAGACATATACTATACACTACTACACTACTGATAGATATACACTATACACTACTACACTACTGATAGATATACACTATACACTACTACACTACTGATAGATATATACTATACACTACTGACATATCAATATGTTCTGTCTCCTGATGCAGAAAGCAATCACTTACGTCTGACTAATGGACGCAACAGATGTGACGGCAGAGTGGAAGTCTATCACTGCGGAGAATGGGGCACAGTCTGTGCTGATGACTGGGACACAGAGGATGCTGATGTTGTGTGTAGACAATTACATTGTGGTAATGCCAAAGAAGCAACAGGACTAGCTACTCATGGGGAAGGAACTGGGAGGATCTGGATGGATGATATAAGATGTTCTGGCAATGAGCAGGCTCTATGGAATTGCTCTTTCAGCGGATGGGGAGAGAACGATTGTTCTCATCCTGAGGACGCCGGTGTGATATGCTCAGGTGATGTATGAGATATAATTACTACCAGTATATTTGTGTTACTGACGTATTTTACATCATTTGATGGTGAATGAATCAGCCCAGATGATCCAGATAAACTGCCGACCATGTGAGACTTGTAGAGAAGATTAAACACTTTATACAGACTGGCTGCATGTAGAGAACACAATCCGAGCTGCTATCCTCGGACATTATAGGGGAAAGATTGGAAGTAGTGTAACTAGAGCCCAAAGATGCCGCATTCAAAGACCTAATCTAAAACCCTTAACATTATTATTTTGTGCTTAGATTTGATTACTCAATAATAAGACATAAATGTGAAAAGTGCAAAGTGAGCTTATTACACAGGAAAATACTAAATAAAGGAAGAATACATTTTAAAACCCAGGGTTTTAATATTACATCTCCAATTAGTTTCTGCATTACATACTGTGCATCCTTATAGGCTCCCCATACAGTACTATACCTCATTACATACTGTACATCTTTATAGACTCCTCCATATAGTACTATACCTCATTACATACTGTACATCTATATAGGCTCCCCATATAGTACTATACCTCATTACATACTGTGCATCTTTATAGACTCCCCCATATAGTACAATACCTCATTACATACTGTACATCTTTATAGTCTACCAATATAGTACTATACCTCATTACATACTGTACATCTTTATAGTCTCCCCATATAGTACTATACCTCATTACATACTGTACATCTTTATAGACTCCCCATATAGTACTATACCTCATTACATACTGTGCATCCTTATAGGCTCCTCATACAGTACTATACCTCATTACATACTGTGTATCTTTATAGATTCCTCCATATAGTACTATACCTCATTACATACTGTACATCTTTATAGTCTCCCCATATAGTACTATACCTCATTACATACTGTACATCTTTATAGACTCCCCATATAGTACTATACCTCATTACATACTGTGCATCTTTATAGGCTCCCCATATAGTACTATACCTCATTACGTACTGTGCATCTTTATAGGCTCCTCATATATAGTACTATACCTCATTACATACTGTACATCTTTATAGGCTCCCCATAAAGTACTATACCTCATTACATACTGTACATCTTTATAGACTCCTCCATATAGTACTATACCTCATTACATACTGTGCATTTTTATAGGCTCGTTCATATAGTACTATACCTCATTACATACTGTACATCTTTATAGGCTGCCCATATAGTACTATACATCATTACATACCGTGCATCTTTATAGGCTCGTTCATATAGTACTATACCTCATTACATACTGTACATCTTTATAGGCTGCCCATATAGTACTATACCTCATTACATACTGTGTATCTTTAGAGGCTCCCCATATAGTACTATACCTCATTACATACTGTACATCTTTATAGGCTGCCCATATAGTACTATACCTCATTACATACTGTACATCTTTATAGGCTCCCCCATATAGTACTATACCTCATTACATACTGTGTATCTTTATAGGCTCCCCATATAGTACTATACCTCATTACATACTGTGCATCTTTATAGACTCCCTCATATAGTACTATACCTAATTAGATACTGTGTATCTTTATAGGCTCCCCCATATAGTACTATACCTCATTACATACTGTACATCTTTATAGGCCCCCCCATATAGTACTATAACTCATTACATACTGTACATCTTTATAGGCTCCCCCATATAGTACTATACCTCATTACATACTGTGCATCTTTATAGGCTCCTCCATATAGTACTATACCTCATTACATACTGTGCATCTTTATAGGCTCCCATATATAAGACTATACCTTATTACACACTGTGCATCTTTTTAGGCTCCCCCATATAGTACTATACATCATTACATACTGTGCATCTTTATAGGCTCCCCCATATAGTACTATACCTCATTACATACTGTACATCTTTATAGGCTCCCCCATATAGTATTATACCTCATTACATACTGTACATCTTTATAGGCTCCCCCATATAGTATTATACCTCATTACATACTGTGCATCTTTATAGGCTCCTCCATATAGTACTATACCTCATTACATACCTTGTATCATTATAGGCTCCCCATATAGTACTATACCTCATTACATACTGTGCATCTTTATAGACTCCCTCATATAGTACTATACCTCTTTACATACTGTACATCTTTATAGGCTCCCCCATATAGTACTATACCTCATTACATACTGTGCATCTTTATAGGCTCCATCATATAGTACTATACCTCATTACATACTGTGCATCTTTATAGGCTCCCCATATAGTACTATACCTCATTACATACTGTACATCTTTATAGGCTCCCCCATATAGTACTATACCTCATTACATACTGTGCATCTTTATAGGCTCCTCCATATAGTACTATACCTCATTACATACTGTGCATCTTTATAGACTCCCTCATATAGTACTATACCTCATTACATACTGTGCATCTTTATAGGCTCCTCCATATAGTACTATACCTCATTACATACTGTGCATCTTTATAGGCTCCCATATAGTACTATACCTCATTACATACTGTGCATCTTTATAGGCTCCTCCATATAGTACTATACCTCATTACATACTGTGCATCTTTATAGGCTCCTCCATATAGTACTATACCTCATTACATACTGTGCATCTTTATAGGCTCCCCCATATAGTACTATACCTCATTACATACTGTGCATCTTTAAAGGCTCCCCCATATAGTACTATACCTCATTACATACTGTGCATCTTTATAGGCTCCCCCATATAGTACTATACCTCATTACATACTGTACATCTTTATAGGCTCCCCCATATAGTATTATACCTCATTACATACTGTGCATCTTTATAGGCTCCTCCATATAGTACTATACCTCATTACATACTGTACATCTTTATAGGCAACCCCATATAGTACTATACCTCATTACATACTGTGCATCTTTATAGGCTCCCCCATATAGTACTATACCTCATTACATAATGTACATCTTTATAGGCTCCTCCATATAGTACTTTACCTCATTACGTACTGTGCATCTTTATAGGGTCCTCCATATAGTACTATACCTCATTACATACTGTGCATCTTTATAAGCTCCTCCATATAGTACTATACCTCATTACATACTGTACATCTTTATAGGCTCCCCATATAGTACTATACCTCATTACATACTGTACATCTTTATAGGCTCCCCATATAGTACTATACCTCATTACATACTGTGCATCTTTATAGGCTCCTCCATATAGTACTATACCTCATTACATACTGTACATCTTTATAGGCTCCCCATATAGTACTATACCTCATTACATACTGTGCATCTTTATAGGCTCCTCCATATAGTACTATACCTCATTACATACTGTACATCTTTATAGGCTCCCCATATAGTACTATACCTCATTACATACTGTACATCTTTATAGGCTCCCCCATATAGTATTATACCTCATTACATACTGTACATCTTTATAGGCTCCTCCATATAGTACTATACCTCATTAAATACTGTGCATCTTTATAGGCTCCCCCATATAGTACTATACCTCATTACATAATGTACATCTTTATAGGCTCCTCCATATAGTACTATACCTCATTACATACTGTGCATCTTTATAGGCTCCTCCATATAGTACTATACCTCATTACATACTGTGCATCTTTATAGGCTCCCCCATATAGTAATATACCTCATTACATACTGTGCATCTTTATAGGCTCCCCCATAGAGTACTATACCTCATTACATACTGTACATCTTTATAGGCTCCCCCATATAGTACTATACCTCATTACGTACTGTGCATCTTTATAGGCTCCCCCATATAGTACTATACCTCATTACATACTGTGCATCTTTATAGGCTCCTCCATATAGTACTATACCTCATTACATACTGTGCATCTTTATAGACTCCCTCATATAGTACTATACCTCATTACATACTGTGCATCTTTATAGGCTCCTCCATATAGTACTATACCTCATTACATACTGTGCATCTTTATAGGCTCCCATATAGTACTATACCTCATTACATACTGTGCATCTTTATAGGCTCCTCCATATAGTACTATACCTCATTACATACTGTGCATCTTTATAGGCTCCTCCATATAGTACTATACCTCATTACATACTGTGCATCTTTATAGGCTCCCCCATATAGTACTATACCTCATTACATACTGTGCATCTTTAAAGGCTCCCCCATATAGTACTATACCTCATTACATACTGTGCATCTTTATAGGCTCCCCCATATAGTACTATACCTCATTACATAATGTACATCTTTATAGGCTCCTCCATATAGTACTATACCTCATTACATACTGTGCATCTTTATAGGCTCCTCCATATAGTACTATACCTCATTACATACTGTACATCTTTATAGGCAACCCCATATAGTACTATACCTCATTACATACTGTGCATCTTTATAGGCTCCCCCATATAGTACTATACCTCATTACATAATGTACATCTTTATAGGCTCCTCCATATAGTACTATACCTCATTACGTACTGTGCATCTTTATAGGGTCCTCCATATAGTACTATACCTCATTACATACTGTGCATCTTTATAAGCTCCTCCATATAGTACTATACCTCATTACATACTGTACATCTTTATAGGCTCCCCATATAGTACTATACCTCATTACATACTGTACATCTTTATAGGCTCCCCATATAGTACTATACCTCATTACATACTGTGCATCATTATAGGCTCCTCCATATAGTACTATACCTCATTACATACTGTACATCTTTATAGGCTCCCCATATAGTACTATACCTCATTACATACTGTGCATCTTTATAGGCTCCTCCATATAGTACTATACCTCATTACATACTGTACATCTTTATAGGCTCCCCATATAGTACTATACCTCATTACATACTGTACATCTTTATAGGCTCCCCCATATAGTATTATACCTCATTACATACTGTACATCTTTATAGGCTCCTCCATATAGTACTATACCTCATTAAATACTGTGCATCTTTATAGGCTCCCCCATATAGTACTATACCTCATTACATAATGTACATCTTTATAGGCTCCTCCATATAGTACTATACCTCATTACATACTGTGCATCTTTATAGGCTCCTCCATATAGTACTATACCTCATTACATACTGTGCATCTTTATAGGCTCCCCCATATAGTAATATACCTCATTACATACTGTGCATCTTTATAGGCTCCCCCATAGAGTACTATACCTCATTACATACTGTACATCTTTATAGGCTCCCCCATATAGTACTATACCTCATTACGTACTGTGCATCTTTATAGGCTCCCCCATATAGTACTATACCTCATTACATACTGTGCATCTTTATAGGCTCCTCCATATAGTACTATACCTCATTACATACTGTGCATCTTTATAGGCTCCCCATATAGTACTATACATCATTACATACTGTGCATCTTTTTAGGCTCCCCCATATAGTACTATACCTCATTACATACTGTGCATCTTTATAGGCTCCCCCATATAGTACTATACCTCATTACATACTGTGCATCTTTATAGGCTCCCCCATATAGTACTATACCTCATTACATACTGTGCATCTTTATAGGCTCCTCCATATAGTACAATACCTCATTACATACTGTGCATCTTTATAGGCTCCCCATATAGTACTATACCTCATTACATACTGTACATCTTTATAGGCTCCCCATATAGTACTATACATCATTACATACTGTGCATCTTTTTAGGCTCCCCCATATAGTACTATACCTCATTACATACTGTGCATCTTTATAGGCTCCCCCATATAGTACTATACCTCATTACATACTGTGCATCTTTATAGGCTCCCCCATATTGTACTATACCTCATTACATACTGTGCATCTTTATAGGCTCCCCATATAGTACTATACCTCATTACATACTGTGCATCTTTATAGGCTCCCCATATAGTACTATATCTCATTACATACTGTGCATCTTTATAGGCTCCCTCACATAGTACTATACCTCATTACATACTGTGCATCTTTATAGACTCCTCCATATAGTACTATACCTCATTACATAATGTGCATCTTTATAGGCTCCCCCATATAGTACTATACCTCCTTACATACTGTGCATCTTTATAAGCCTTCTACATATAGTACTATACCTCATTACATACTGTGTATCTTCATAGGCTCCCCCATATAGTACTATACCTCATTACATACTGTGCATCTTTATAGGCTCCTCCATATAGTACTATACCTCATTACATACTGTGCATCTTTTTAGGCTCCTCCATATAGTACTATACCTCATTACATACTGTACATCTTTATAGGCTCCCCCATATAGTTCTATACCTTATTACATACTGTGCATCTTTATAGGCTCCCCATATAGTACTATACCTCATTACATACTGTACATCTTTATAGGCTCCCCATATAGTTCTATACCTCATTACATACTGTGCATCTTTATAGGCTCCCCATATAGTACTATATTGCATTACATACTGTGCATCTTTATAGGCTCCCCATATAGTACTATACCTCATTACATACTGTGCATCTTTATAGGCTCCCCATATAGTACTATACCTCATTACATACTGTGCATCTTTATAGGCTCCCCAAATAGTACTATATTTTATTACATACTGTGCATCTTTATAGGCCCCCCATATAGTACTATACCTCATTACATACTGTGCATCTTTATAGGCTCCCCCATATAGTACTATACCTCATTACATACTGTGCATCTTTATAGGCTCCCCCATATAGAACTATACCTCATTACATACTGTGCATCTTTATAGGCTCCCTCATATAGTACTATACCTCATTACATAATGTGCATCTTTATAGGCTCCCCCATATAGTACTATACCTCATTACATACTGTACATCTTTATAAACTCCCTCATATAGTACTATACCTCATTACATACTGTGCATCTTTATAGGCTCCCCATATAGTACTATACCTCATTACATACTGTGCATCTTTTTAGGCTCCTCCATATAGTACTATACCTCATTACATACTGTACATCTTTATAGGCTCCCCCATATAGTACTATACCTCATTACATACTGTGCATCTTTATGGACTCCCCCATATAGTTCTATACCTCATTACATACTGTGCATCTTTATAGGCTCCCCATATAGTACTATACCTCATTACATACTGTACATCTTTATAGGCTCCCCATATAGTTCTATACCTTATTACATACTGTGCATCTTTATAGGCTCCCCATATAGTACTATACCTCATTACATACTGTACATCTTTATAGGCTCCCCATATAGTTCTATACCTCATTACATACTGTGCATCTTTATAGGCTCCCCATATAGTACTATATTGCATTACATACTGTGCATCTTTATAGGCTCCCCATATAGTACTATACCTCATTACATACTGTGCATCTTTATAGGCTCCCCAAATAGTACTATATTTTATTACATACTGTGCATCTTTATAGGCCCCCCATATAGTACTATACCTCATTACATACTGTGCATCTTTATAGGCTCCCCCATATAGTACTATACCTCATTACATACTGTGCATCTTTATAGGCTCCCCCATATAGAACTATACCTCATTACATACTGTGCATCTTTATAGGCTCCCTCATATAGTACTATACCTCATTACATAATGTGCATCTTTATAGGCTCCCCCATATAGTACTATACCTCATTACATACTGTACATCTTTATAAACTCCCTCATATAGTACTATACCTCATTACATACTGTGCATCTTTATAGGCTCCCCATATAGTACTATACCTCATTACGTACTGTGCATCTTTATAGTCTCCACATATAGTACTATATTTCATTATATACTGTGCATCTTTATAGGCTCGCTCATATAGTACTTTACCTCATTACATACTGTACATCTTTATAGGCTCCCCATATAGTACTATACCTCATTACATACTGTACATCTTTATAGGCTCCCCCATATAGTACTATACCTCATTACATACTGTGCATCTTTATAGGCTCCCCATATAGTGCTATACCTCATTACATATTGTACATCTTTATAGGCTCCCCCATATAGTACTATAGCTCATTACATACTGTACATCTTTATAGGCTCCCCATATAGTACTATATTTCATTACATACTGTGCATCTTTATAGGCTCCCCCATATAGTACTATACCTCATTACATACTGTACATCTTTATAGGCTCCCCCATATAGTACTATACCTCATTACATACTGTGCATCTTTATAGGCTCCCCCATATAGTACTATACCTCATTACATACTGTGCACCTTTATAGGCTGCTCATATAGTACTATACCTCATTACATACTGTGCATCTTTATAGGCTCCCCATATAGTACTATACCTCATTACATACTGTGCCTCTTTATAGGCTCCCCATATAGTACTATACCTCATTACATACTGTTTATCTTTATAGACTCCCCATATAGTACTATACCTCATTACATACTGTGTATCTTTATAGGCTCCTCATATAGTACTATACCTCATTATATACTGTGCATCTTTATAGGCTCCCCATATAGTACTATACCTAATTACATACTGTGCATCTTTATAGGCTCCTCCATATAGTACAATACCTCATTACATACTGTACATCTTTATAGGGTCCCCCATATAGTACTATACCTCATTACATACTGTGCATCTTTATAGACTACCCCATATATTACTATACCTAATTACATACTGTGCATCTTTATAAGCTCCTCCATATAGTACTATACCTCATTACATACTGTACATCTTTATAGGGTCCCCCATATAGTACTATACCTCATTACATACTGTGCATCTTTATAGACTTCCCCATATAGTACTATGCCTCATTACATACTGTGCATCTTTATAGGCTCCCCATATAGTACTATACCTAATTACATACTGTACATATTTATAGGCTCCCCCATATAGTACTATACCTCATTACATACTGTGCATCTTTATAGGCTCCCCATATAGTACTATACCTCATTACATACTGTGCATCTTTATAGGCTCCCCCATATAGTACTATACCTCATTACATACTGTGCATCTTTATAGGCTCCCCATATAGTACTATACCTAATTACATACTGTACATCTTTATAGGCTCCCCCATATAGTACTATACCTCATTACATACTGTGCACCTTTATAGGCTCCCCATATAGTACTATACCTAATTACATACTGTACATCTTTATAGGCTCCCCCATATAGTACTATACCTCATTACATACTGTGCACCTTTATAGGCTCCCCATATAGTACTATACCTCATTACATACTGTGCATCTTTATAGGCTCCCCCATATAGTACTATACCTTATTACATACTGTACATCTTTATAGGCTCCCCATATAGTACTATACCTCATTACATACTGTACATCTTTATAGGCTCCCCATATAGTACTATACCTCATTACATACTGTGCATCTTTATAGGCTCCCCATATAGTACTATACCTAATTACATACTGTACATCTTTATAGGCTCCCCCATATAGTACTATACCTCATTACATACTGTGCATCTTTATAGACTCCCCCATATAGTACTATGCCTCATTACATACTGTGCATCTTTATAGGCTCCCCATATAGTACTATACCTAATTACATACTGTGCATCTTTATAGGCTCCTCCATATAGTACTATACCTCATTACATACTGTACATCTTTATAGGCTCCCCATATAGTACTATACCTCATTACATACTGTGCATCTTTATAGGCTCCCCATATAGTACTATACCTCATTACATACTGTACATCTTTATAGGCTCCCCCATATAGTACTATACCTCATTACATACTGTGCATCTTTATAGGCTCCCCCATATAGTACTATACCTCATTACATACTGTGCATCTTTATAGGCTCCCCATATAGTACTATACCTAATTACATACTGTACATATTTATAGGCTCCCCCATATAGTACTATACCTCATTACATACTGTGCACCTTTATAGGCTCCCCATATAGTACTATACCTCATTACATACTGTGCATCTTTATAGGCTCCCCATATAGTACTATACCTCATTACATACTGTGTATCTTTATAGACTCCCCATATAGTACTATACCTCATTACATACTGTGTATCTTTATAGGCTCCTCATATAGTACTATACCTCATTACATACTGTGCATCTTTATAGGCTCCCCATATAGTACTATACCTAATTACATACTGTGCATCTTTATAGGCTCCTCCATATAGTACTATACCTCATTACATACTGTGTATCTTTATAGACTCCCCATATAGTACTATACCTCATTACATACTGTGTATCTTTATAGGCTCCTCATATAGTACTATACCTCATTACATACTGTGCATCTTTATAGGCTCTCCATATAGTACTATACCTAATTACATACTGTGCATCTTTATAGGCTCCTCCATATAGTACTATACCTCATTACATACTGTACATCTTTATAGGGTCGCCCATATAGTACTATACCTCATTACATACTGTACATCTTTATAGGGTCCCCCATATAGTACTATACCTCATTACATACTGTGCATCTTTATAGACTTCCCCATATAGTACAATGCCTCATTACATACTGTGCATCTTTATAGGCTCCCCATATAGTACTATACCTAATTACATACTGTACATATTTATAGGCTCCCCCATATAGTACTATACCTCATTACATACTGTGCATCTTTATAGGCTCCCCCATATAGTACTATACCTCATTACATACTGTGCATCTTTATAGGCTCCCCATATAGTACTATACCTAATTACATACTGTACATCTTTATAGGCTCCCCCATATAGTACTATACCTCATTACATACTGTGCACCTTTATAGGCTCCCCATATAGTACTATACCTAATTACATACTGTGCATCTTTATAGGCTCCCCATATAGTACTATACCTCATTACATACTGTGCATCTTTATAGGCTCCCCATATAGTACTATACCTAATTACATACTGTACATCTTTATAGGCTCCCCCATATAGTACTATACCTCATTACATACTGTGCACCTTTATAGGCTCCCCATATAGTACTATACCTCATTACATACTGTGCATCTTTATAGGCTCCCCCATATAGTACTATACCTTATTACATACTGTACATCTTTATAGGCTCCCCATATAGTACTATACCTCATTACATACTGTACATCTTTATAGGCTCCCCATATAGTACTATACCTCATTACATACTGTGCATCTTTATAGGCTCCCCATATAGTACTATACCTAATTACATACTGTACATCTTTATAGGCTCCCCCATATAGTACTATACCTCATTACATACTGTGCATCTTTATAGACTCCCCCATATAGTACTATGCCTCATTACATACTGTGCATCTTTATAGGCTCCCCATATAGTACTATACCTAATTACATACTGTGCATCTTTATAGGCTCCTCCATATAGTACTATACCTCATTACATACTGTACATCTTTATAGGCTCCCCATATAGTACTATACCTCATTACATACTGTGCATCTTTATAGGCTCCCCATATAGTACTATACCTCATTACATACTGTACATCTTTATAGGCTCCCCCATATAGTACTATACCTCATTACATACTGTGCATCTTTATAGGCTCCCCCATATAGTACTATACCTCATTACATACTGTGCATCTTTATAGGCTCCCCATATAGTACTATACCTAATTACATACTGTACATCTTTATAGGCTCCCCCATATAGTACTATACCTCATTACATACTGTGCACCTCTATAGGCTCCCCATATAGTACTATACCTCATTACATACTGTGCATCTTTATAGGCTCCCCATATAGTACTATACCTCATTACATACTGTGTATCTTTATAGACTCCCCATATAGTACTATACCTCATTACATACTGTGTATCTTTATAGGCTCCTCATATAGTACTATACCTCATTACATACTGTGCATCTTTATAGGCTCCCCATATAGTACTATACCTAATTACATACTGTGCATTTTTATAGGCTCCTCCATATAGTACTATACCTCATTACATACTGTACATCTTTATAGGGTCCCCCATATAGTACTATACCTCATTACATACTGTGCATCTTTATAGACTTCCCCATATAGTACTATGCCTCATTACATACTGTGCATCTTTATAGGCTCCCCATATAGTACTATACCTAATTACATACTGTGCATCTTTATAGGCTCCCCATATAGTACTATACCTAATTACATACTGTGCATCTTTATAGGCTCCTCCATATAGTAATATACCTCATTACATACTGTACATCTTTATAGGCTCCCCATATAGTACTATACCTAATTACATACTGTGCATCTTTATAGGCTCCCCATATAGTACTATACCTAATTACATACTGTGCATCTCTATAGGCTCCCCCATATAGTACTATACCTCATTACATACTGTGCATCTTTATAGGCTCCCCCATATAGTACTATACCTCATTATATACTGTGCACCTTTATAGGCTCCCCATATAGTACTATACCTCATTACATACTGTACATCTTTATAGGCTCCCCCATATAGTACTATACCTCATTACATACTGTGCACCTTTATAGACTCCCCATATAGTACTATACCTCATTACATACTGTGCATCTTTATAGGCTCCCCATATAGTACTATACCTCATTACATACTGTGTATCTTTATAGGCTCCTCCATATAGTACTATACCTCATTACATACTGTGCATCTTTATAGGCTCCCCCATATAGTACTATACATCATTACATACTGTGCATCTTTATAGGCTCCCCCATATAGTACTATACCTCATTACATACTTTGCACCTTTATAGGCTCCCCATATAGTACTATACCTCATTACATACTGTGCATCTTTATAGGCTCCCCCATATAGTACTATACCTCATTACATACTGTACATCTTTATAGGCTCCCCATATAGTACTATACCTAATTACATACTGTGCATCTTTATAGGCTCCTCCATATAGTACTATACCTCATTACATACTGTACATCTTTATAGGCTCCCCATATAGTACTATACCTCATTACATACTGTGCATCTTTATAGGCTCCCCATATAGTACTATACCTAATTACATACTGTACATCTTTATAGGCTCCCCCATATAGTACTATACCTCATTACATACTGTGCATCTTTATAGACTCCCCCATATAGTACTATGCCTCATTACATACTGTGCATCTTTATAGGCTCCCCATATAGTACTATACCTAATTACATACTGTGCATCTTTATAGGCTCCTCCATATAGTACTATACCTCATTACATAATGTACATCTTTATAGGCTCCCCCATATAGTACTATACCTCATTACATACTGTGCATCTTTATAGGCTCCCCATATAGTACTATACCTCATTACATACTGTGCATCTTTATAGGCTCCCCATATAGTACTATACCTCGTTACACACTGTGCATCTTTATAGGCTCCCCATATAGTACTATACCTCGTTACATACTGTGCATCTTTATAGGCTCCCCCATATAGTACTATACCTCATTACATACTGTGCATCTATTTAGGCTCCCCCCTATAGTACTATACCTCATTACATACTGTGCATCTTTATAGGCTCCCCCATATAGTACTATACCTCATTACATACTGTGCATCTTTATAGGCTCCTCCATATAGTACTATACCTATTTACATACTGTGCATCTTTATAGGCTCCTCATATAGTACTATACCTCATTACATACTGTGCATCTTTATAGGCTCCTCATATAGTACTATACCTCATTACATACTGTACATCTTTATAGGCTCCTCCATATAGTACTATACCTCATTACATACTGTGCATCTTTATAGGCTCCTCATATAGTACTATACCTGATTACATACTGTACATCTTTATAGGCTCCCCATATAGTACTATACCTCATTACATACTGTGCATCTTTATAGGCTCCCCCATATAGTACTATACCTCATTACATACTGTGCATCTTTACAGGCTCCCCCATATAGTACTATACCTCATTACATACTGTGCACCTTTATAGGCTCCCCATATAGTACTATACCTCATTACATACTGTACATCTTTATAGGCCCCCTCATATAGTACTATACCTCATTACATACTGTGCACCTTTATAGGCTCCCCATATAGTACTATACCTCATTACATACTGTGCATCTTTATAGGCTCCCCCATATAGTACTAAACCTCATTACATACTGTACATCTTTATAGGCTCCCCATAAAGTACTATACCTCATTACATACTGTGCATCTTTATAGGCTCCCCCACATAGTACTATACCTCATTACATACTGTGCATCTTTATAGGCTCTCCCATATAGTACTATACCTCATTACATACTGTGCATCTTTATAGGCTCCCACATATAGTACTATACCTCATTACATACTGTGCATCTTTATAGGCTCCCCCATATAATACTATACCTCATTACATACTGTGCATCTTTATAGGCTCCTCCATATAGTACTATACCTCATTACATACTGTGCATCTTTATAGGCTCCCCCATATAGTACTATACCTCATTACATACTGTACATCTTTATAGGCTCCTCCATATAGTACTATACCTCATTACATACTGTGCATCTTTATAGGCTCCTCATATAGTACTATACTTCATTACATACTGTGCATCTTTATAGGCTCCCCCATATAGTACTATACCTCATTACATACTGTGCATCTTTATAGGCTCCCCCATATAGTACTATACCTCATTACATACTGTGCATCTTTATAGGCTCCCCCATATAGTACTATACCTCATTACATACTGTACATCTTTATAGGCTCCCCCATATAGTACTATACCTTATTACATACTGTGCATCTTTATAGGCTCCTCATATAGTACTATACCTCATTACATACTGTGCATCTTTATAGGCTTCCCATATAGTACTATACCTCATTACATACTGTGCATCTTTATAGACTCTCTCATATAGTACTTTACCTCATTACATACTGTGCATCTTTATAGACTCCCCCATATAGTACTATACCTCATTACATACTGTGCATCTTTATAGGCTCCCCATATAGTACTATACCTCATTACATACTGTGCATCTATATAGGCTCCCCATATAGTACTATACCTCATTACATACTGTGCATCTTTATAGGCTCCCCCATATAGTACTATACCTCATTACATACTGTGCATCTTTATAGGCTCCCCATAATATAGTACTATACCTCATTACATACTGTGCATCTTTATAAACTTCCTCATATAGTAATATACCTCATTACATACTGTGCATCTTTATAGGCTCCTCCATATAGTACTATAGCTAATTACATACTGTGCATCTTTATAGGCTCCCCCTTATAGTACTATACCTCATTACATACTGTACATCTTTATAGGCTCCTCCATATAGTACTATACCTCATTACATACTGTGCATCTTTATAGGCTCCCCATATAGTACTATACCTCATTACATACTGTGCATCGTTATAGGCTCCCCATATAGTACTATACCTCATTACATACTGTGCATCTTTATAGACTCCCTCATATAGTACTATACCTCATTACATACTGTGCATCTTTATAGACTCCCCCATATAGTACTATACCTCATTACATACTGTGCATCTTTATAAGCTCCCCCATATAGTACTATACCTCATTACATACTGTGCATCTATATAGGCTCCCCATATAGTACTATACCTCATTACATACTGTGCATCTTTATAGGCTCCCCCATATAGTACTATACCTCATTACGTACTGTGCATCTTTATAAACTCCCTCCCATTTTTAAAATCATTGGTCTCATTGTTTTACATCATGTAATATTGCAGGTAGCAGGTTATAGTAATAATTATAAAGGGTTAATTCGCTGTAATTACTATGACCTCTTACTATGGATCCGGGTTGCTGTGAATGGATCCCCCCTGGCCTATCACATGGACCAGGTCTGCATGGGTAGCCGGCAGAGCGTTGGAACTGGAATAGCTTGGGTCTAAACCGCAGAGACAGCCGGAGAACGGATTAGGTTTAGGGTCTAATCTGTAGATCACAGGAAAACAGCAATATTGAAGATGATTCCAAGCAGGTCTTTGAAGCAAGATGTTTTATTTGCTCACACACACACTGGTGGAAGGTCCCAGTGTGATCAGGTCAGATGACAATTCAAAAGAACCCTTACATGCTCACAGAGCACATCTTTTATACAGTTCAGAAATAGTCTATTTTTAGAAACAGGATATACTCTATTCACACTAACAGAAATTTACATGCATTTCAAGGCTAACAAAATGTACACTTATCTATGAAATTCACTCTGGCAAAGGCCAGACAGTAACGACCCCCTGATGGGCCTTTGGCCAGAGCAGGCATCTGACACTTCATCACAAAACTTCGTTAGCACTTTCTGCTATCAGACTTCAAACATATACCTTAGACATGAATGCATTTCCTCTCACTAAGATATGCAAAAGGCTTTCAAAACAAAGACTTATTGTATCAGATATATACATCCAGGGCCGGATTTACCGCTAGGCAACCTAGGCACCTGCTTAGGGCCCAGCGGTACTAGGGGGTCTCCCCTGACATCCGTCCCTGTAATTAAGTTCCGTTCTATTCTTGGATAGAACATCACTGCAGATAATATGATTAAGAGCTGAACCACATGCGGCAGATAACTCGCCTGCCCCGGCTGCAGCCTCTGTAAGGGGAGGTTCCAGCCTCCGGTCACATGACAGTGTGTGTTTAATTGAGACAGAAAGCACATGTAGCCGGCAGGCAGCCGAGGCAGGATGTTCTGCTGATAATCGCTAAGGGTCGGCTGACCACATCTCACATGAATCCTTTCTGTGAGTGTCTTAATAGAGGGGGGCTGGTAGTGTGTGGGGAGGACAAATATACAAGACAGAAAACATCAGTTACTTAAATCAAGGCAAAAGAACTTCAAAGCCCATAATGCTCTACACGGCAACAGAGTGCTAAGCATCATGGGAGAAAAACTTTGCCCTAACTCAGGGGTCAGCAATCCCTGGCACTCCGAAGCAGCTTTCACTTTCACTCTCAGGAGAAGATCGCAGAGCAGCATTTCATCCCGGGTCCCGTTGCTGAGCTGACAAATTGTGTGAGAGGTGAGTCACACACAGAGCTGGTTAATGTGATGTAATATTAGGGGCACTTGTGTGAGCATAATGGGTATTGGGGACACTTATGTGAGGCATATTGTGTATTGGGGCAGTAATGTGGGGCATAATGTGATTTGGGAGCACTTATGTGTTGCACAATGTTATTTGGGAGTACTTAGATGTGGCATAATATGATATGGGGGCACTTATGGGTGGCATAATGTGATTTTGGGGCACTTAGATGTGGCATATGTTTTGGGGGCACTTAGATGTGGCATAATTTGAACTAGGGCACTACTGTATCAATGTTTATTTGTTGGTTCCATTACTACTATCATGATATTAGCATAATAAAATGTAATTGTATATGTGTGTGTGTGTATAATATATATATATATATATATATATATACACATACAGTGCTCGAAGTGGGACGTATACGGCGGTGTGTCATACCGCCATTTTTCCCACTGATGTGATTTACTGGTTGGTATCTCTGTGTCTGTATGCTGAATGTATCCTTAAACCCCTACCCTTCTTGTATAACTATGCCTCCTATTACCTTAGCATCTGTGATTTGCTTCAATCCCTGCACCACCTGGATAAGAAAAGCATTGTGGATATGTCTGAGCTCCGCCCCCCCTGCATTGCTGCTATCAATCTAATCAAAGGCATTCTTCAGCAGGGGCCTCCGCTCCCCTGGTGTTAATGGGGCTTACCTGGCACCAGGCTTTTTCCCTCCAGATGCGCATTCTCTTCAGGTCCTCTCCCATCGCGCTACTTGCCTGCTATTACCACCCCTGTGGTGAATGATGTGTATGTGATTGTAGGTGCATACAGTCAAGCAGACAACCACATGTTTCTGCCGCAAAACCCTGCATTCCACTAACCCATATCCTTCCGCAAGTCCCCTGCCGCACGCCTACTACTACACTGCGTCAAGCCCCCTTTGAGGCCCATGGTTGTCAGGTAGCTAAGTAATAAAAGATTATCAGGAAGTTATTTTTATTAGTATTTTTGTCATCTCTGGTTATACAGTATGTGTAACAATGTTTTCTATGCTAATACATCAACCACTATGTTTAATACTTCCCACATGAATGTTAATTTATGAACTGCAAAAAGTTTTCACCTGCAATGCTTATTTATGTACCCCAGCTCTGCAGATCCCCCGCATCCTTCTCTATCCTCTACTCTGTCTCATCCTCTTCTCTCTCGTATCATACCTCACCAAAAGTTAATATATGAATATATGCTATGGTTGTTACACAGGGGGGGGGGGGGGCAAACTAGTACCTTGCCTAGGGCCCCATGAGGTGTAAATCCGGCTCTGTATACATCAGAAACAGGCATTTCCTATAGCAAGGTTAAACAGAAAACCCAATTTTTCTACCCTGGTTTCAGAGATAACGACTTCCTATCTTACACTAACAAAAATAAGTGCCTATGCAATTATATAAATATGCGCCCTGCGCTATTTCCTTTAAATAAATTTTTGCCAAAAGTTATTTAATAGTGATCCAGTCACACTTACTTACAATTATTCTCTAAATGTAATGATCTCTAGCAATAATACATTCTAAAGTCAATATATATATCCACTAACTTAACATGTTATACATCAATATATACATATTTATCAGTAAAGCACTGCAAGTCTGCAATCTAGTCTGTCTTTATCCCGGCGGAAAATGACTTGAAGAAATTACGCATGTACCCACTTTCCTCCTTGTCTTGTCCTATTACACAGGCCTGCAGTGAGTCAACTCTCCTCTTTACTTCCCTGTAACAAATGTCACTACTCTCAGGTAAATTCTGTTGTTTAGTGCAGATGTTCACAATATACAGCGAGTGAAATAAGTATTGAACACATCAACAATTTTCTCAGGAAATATGTATTTAATGGGGCTATTGTAATGAAATTTACACTAAATGTCAGCAACAACCCTTGCAATTCACACATGCAAATAAGTCAAACCATAGATGTCCATAAATTAAGTTTTGTGTAATAATGTGAAATGACACAGGGAAAAGTATTGAATACATGAAGAAAGGGAGGTGCAAAAAGGCATGGAAAGCCAAGACACCAGCTGAAATCTATCAGTAATTAGAAAGCAATCCTGCCAGCTGGCTCAGCCACAACTGATGGCCTATAAAAAGGTGTCTCATTACGAAGGTGTCACACAAGAAACATCTCATGATGGGTAAAAGCAAAGAGCTCTCTCAAGACCTTCACTACCTTATTGTTGCAAAACATACTGATGGCATTGGTTACAGAAGGATCTCTAAACTGCTGAATGTTCCAGTGAGCTCTGTTGGGGCCATAATCCGGAAGTGGAAACAACATCATTTCACCATAAACCGGCCACGACCAGGTGCACCTCGCAAGATTTCTGACAGAGGAGTGAAAAAAATTATCAGAAGAGTTGTCCAAGAACCAAGGACACTTGTGGAGAGCTTCAGAAAGACCTGGAATTAGCAGGTACAATTGTTTCAAAGAAAACAATAAGTAACACACTCAACCGCCATGGCCTGTATGCACGCTCACCAGGCAAGACTCCTTTGGTGAAGAAAAAACATGTTGAAGCTCATTTAAAGTTTGCTGCACAACATTTGGACAAGCCTGCGAAATAGTATGGTCAGATGAGAGCAAGATTGAACTCTTTCAATGCTATAATACACATCATGCTTAGAGGAGAAATGGCCCAGCCAATCACCTGACTTGAATCCAATGGAAAGAACTAAAGATCAGAGTTCATAGAAGAAGCCCACAGAACCGTCATGATGCGAAGACTATTTGCATTGAAAAATGGGGCAAAATCACACATGAGCAATGCATGCGACTAGTTTCTCCATACAGGAGGTGTCTGGGAGCTGTCATTACCAACAAGGGCTTTTGTACAAAGAATTAAATTTCATGAAACGTGTTCAATACTTTTTCCCTATGTCCTTTCACATTATTACACACAACTTAAATAATGGACATCTATGGTTTGATTTCTTTGCATGTGTGGATTGCTGACATTTGGTGTAAATTTCATTACAATAGCCAAAGTTTGATCAATCTCTGACATTAGTGCACATGTGCGAGCCATCATGTCCACCAGCTCTACATTAACTTATGTAGTTATTACATACAACTATACATTTTGATAAACAATGCACACTTACATAAATAACTTAAAATACCAAATAAACTAAACACTTTCCAGTTCACATAATGATCATCACTAATATTGAAGGTAGCACTTCTAATGGGATCCTTGACCCTGCTTCTCCTTTCTAAGTTTGTCAATATCCAGATTATAATTTGTTACTTTTAGTTGTACACAGGCTTCCGAGTGATCCGTTGTCAATCGGCTTCGGTATGGATTCAACACACTTTTCATGTGCGAAAAGATTGCTTCACATGTGTATATTGAACCAAATGCTGAAAGCATTGCTAGAGCTATTTTCTTGGGGCAACTAAATTATTCTGGGAGAGAACCCAGCATTTTAAGATAGCAGCACCTCGATTTTCACAGTTCCCTTCAAGGTTTTTTCTTAACTCTATAAATTTAGTCATCCATAAATCTGAACTTTTCAATTCCATCAACTGCATCTCGAAACCGTCAGGACCCATCCAGTCAAAAATGTTCAAATCCAACAGGTTTACATAAAAAACATCAGATTTTATCAAAATTAAAACATAGGTCCATATTTTTTTGAAACCTTCACATCTTCCTAAAAACTCCTTTATCAAACCATCCATATAGTTCCCCATTTTACTAACCATCATCTTGGAAGGGGTTGATAATTGTTTGACGTTGGAGAAGTAATGATAGGTCTCTCAGCAAATGTCACATAAGAATACCTTCAGTTTTTCAGTAAATGTCTTCCAACTGTCACACGCCAGCTCCCCGCGGTGTCTCCCGGGAGCCGGCATGCGCTCCCTCTGCTCTCCTGCTCCCTCCCCGCCAGCCTGTTTTAGCTGTCTGGCCGCAGCTACTGTCCTGATCCTCTCCACTGCTGTCTGTCTCGCCGGCTGTCAGCGGTTCTGCGCATGCGCAGAACCACCAATCCTTTTCTCTCCTTCTGATGCCCCCTATTGACTGCCCTGAATGAACCAGCCTATATCTTGTCCTTCTGTCCTAAGCTCTGGGCTGGTTCTTTCAGTCAGTATCTGAATACTTTCCTGGAAACAGCTCCTGTGCTATCTCATTCCTGGTTCCTGTGTGTTCCAGACTCTGTACCCCAGTGTTCCTGCTCCTCCGGGCTTCTTCGCTGCAGACGTTCCCTACTAACCATTTACAAGTGACAACGCTGCAGAACATTCCTTCCAAACCAGTTCCAAGTGGAAACGCTGCATTATCACTCCCTAGTGGTAATTTCACAGGTCATCACTAAACTCCAGTTGTCAGTAGTAACGGCTACAAATCTCCTGTGGCTCTACATCTTCTATACTACCGGTCAAATCTTACGCTTATTCTCTTGTGGTTTGTTGGGAACTTCCCTAGGGGGTCGCGACCTGCAAGTGGAAGCCGCAGAGTCCCGGGAATCACTGGCGAACACCTTTCACTTGTTAGAATCTGCGCCCCTAGCTGAAGTCACGCTAATCCCGGCTGAACTACCAGGATCCAGCTGTCCCTCGTTGGAATCATGACACCAACACTCATACAGATCGAGAACTGTTTGTCCTTCACCTTGAAGACGAAGATTCAGATCATTTAGTTGAGAAGTGATGTCAGTTATAAACATGAGCTTACATAACCATTCACTGTCCGTCAGCTCAGGGAAATTCTGATCTTTCTCAATCAAAAAAGTTTTAATCTCTTCAATGCAGCCAACAAATCTATTTAAGACTTTTCCCCAACTCAGCCACCTAACATTGCTGTGATGCAGTATATCGTCGTAAGCATTATCAAATTCTTCCAACAGAAATTCAAACTGCTTATGTGTTAAAGAAGATCGAGCAACGATGAAATTGACAATTTTGACAACTGTATCCAATACACTGTTAACGTCAGAATTTTATATTTTGGCACAAAGACTCTCTTGATGAATCATGCAGTGAAATTTTACTGATCTTCAAGGAGCTTAACAAATTCTTTGTTTTTTCCAACCATAGCCGAAGCACCATCAGTAACACAGAATATTTTTTTTAGGTCGATTCCTTTTTCTTCAAAAAAGTTTATAAAGGCAGATGCAATATCTTCACCTTTAGTAGTACCTTGAAGTGGCTTCAGTGTACACAGTTCTTCATAGATATTGTCATTGTCACAGTGCTGAGCAAGAATAGCTAAACGAGCTATGTCATTAACATCCACACTCATTAAGAACAACACTGAACACTGATGTTTCCTTAAGTGCAGGTTCTTGTTTGAATTGAATGTTTTCTGCCATTTCGGTGACACATCTCTCAATTGTCCTTCCAGATGAAGGGATATCTTTTATTCTTGATAATATTGTGTCTTTGCTTGACAAATCACTGAAAATGTATGAGACCTTGATAAATGCCTCTTTAATATACTCTCCATCAGTAAACAGCTTCCACGGTTTTGCAATACACTGTGTATTTTTGTAACTGCTGTCAGTTGCTTGGTTTTTTGTATCAGTCAATCGATTGAAAGCATTTCTTTGCTTTCTATATCCAGATACAGCTTTACTGATGGCTTCCATTCAGTCATCACGGTTAGGATACCTAACCTCGTGTTTTGTTTGGAAATGTCTCTGGACACTTGATGTACGACACACAACGCTTTCACAACAGAGCGCACAAACTGCTCGAATTTTTTGCTGAATGAATCCATAGTCATCAGTCCAAGAGCTTTGAAAAGCACGAACTTCAGTTTTTTAGGACAAGACATCTTATTTCAAGTTTTAGAACAGGAGGACTGCTGGATACATATGCAGGCAGAGTGGAGTGAGTGTAGCCTTCAATTTGATGTGACTATATGCCCCTTGATGTTGCAACTTGCTTGGGATCCTGACAAGGCAGACACAGGGCACTGGGAATCTCTGCTGGGCTCTTCCTCAGCACATCTATCAGTGTCACGAATCACCCTACAAGTTGAGTTATCAGAAGCTGTTGTTGACGAGAGCTTCACCTATAGGAACCCCCTTTCCCATAGAACCAGATATGTTTGCCATTACTCGGTTGTTCTCAGGACTTATTCTCGAGTAGTGATAACTCAACTCTGGTAGGTAGGCACCACAGAGGACTTGACAGTGGGATGCTGAGCAGAGATACTCCTGTACCAGATTAAGCAGTAACACTGAGTACCAACAGAATGCAGTACCAACCGTTACCAGTATAACAGATTGGCAGTGTGGAATAGAGGATGGTGTAGTACCAGATGTGGCCTGTGAGAGATGGAGCTAGAGAGCAGCACAGTGTCAGGGAAAATGCCAGAGCAAGATAGAGCAGTAAAACTAAACTGGGAAACACTGCTGACACAGGTGAGTCTGATGGAGCGGATAGCTGGCACCACTATCCAACAGCTGGGAGGTGATCTCTCAGGCAAAGGCTGAATCCAGTCAGAGGTCAGGGCCACATGCAAACAAGCAAGGTCAGGATCCAGGCAGAGGTCAGGGCCACATGCAAACAAGCAAGGTCAGAATCCATGCAGAGGTCAGGGTCACAAGCAAACAAGCAAGGTCGGTATCCAGGCAGAGATCTCAGTGGTATCAATCAAGCAAACTGGCAGACTACTTACAGACACAAGAGCACGGAGAAAGCAAGCGTGTGAACACTATAACTGGCAAAGGCAGAGTGAAGTTGACAGGTATTTAAACCAGTAGTAGCCAATCAGGGCAGGTGTCAGATAGAGCTGCAGGTGAGAGGACTTCAGGTGATCACACCCAAGCTGAGAACAACACTGCAGCAGCCAAAAAGATAACAGCAGTTATCTGCTGTTCCTAACAGTCAGCAAATATAGACAGGAGCTGCAGTGTACCTATGGAGGTTGGGAGTCGACACGCTGAAAAGTGGCTTGCACTATTTGTGTCCCGTTGACATTGCACCCTCTGCAAAGGCAGATGAGAGTTGTCTGAAGGCGAGCTGTAAAAGATTTCAATTGTGACCTCCGATGGGTTGGTGACATATGTTCCCCGGAATCCACGCACTTCAGTGGGAATTACAGGAACTCTAAACAAATAATAAAAAAAGATCCAGTGGTCTATTCTGCAAAAATAGTTTGAGATTTATTACAGAAAAAGCCTTAACGAGATTCCATAGTTTTGTCTCCCATAATTAGCTAAATTACACAGTGCACTGATATGAAGGTTATATACTGGTCTCCTGGTAACAAGGCAAATATCCAATTCAGAGACAGTAACAAGACAGCTCACTGCTGGTTTCATAATCTAAATGAGTATCATGACAGGAATAATGCAGCCATTTAGTTGCCAACAAGCTTTGCAACAAAACACTATAATATAATGTGCTAATAAGGAAGCTTATGTGGCTTGATTTTTATTTTAAAAATTCATTTTATGCCACAGTAATGCCCTCAATACATTCTATGCCACAGTAATGCCCCCAATACATTTTGTGCCACAGTAATGCCCCCTATACATTCTATGCCACAGTAGTGCCCCAGTAGTGCCCCAATACATTCTATGCCACAGTAATGCCCCCAATACATTCTGTGCCACAGTAATGCCCCCAATACATTCTATGCCACAGTAATGCCCCCAATACATTTTATGCCACAGTAATGCCTCCAATACATTTTATGCCACAGTAATGCCCCAATACATTCTATGCCACAGTAATGTTCCCAATACATTCTATGCCACAGTAATGCCCCCAATACATTCTATGCCACAGTAATGCCCCCAATACATTCTATGCCACAGTAGTGCCCCCAATACATTCTATGCCACAGTAATGCCACCAATACATTTATGCCACAGTAATTCCCCCAATACATCCTATGCCACAGTAATGCACCCAATATATTCTATGCCACAGTAATGCCCCAATACATTCTATGCCACAGTAATGCCCTCAATATATTCTATGCCACAGTAGTGCCCCCAATACATTCTATGCCACAGTAATGCCCCAATACAATATATGCCACAGTAATGCCCCCAATACATTATATGCCACAGTAGTGCCCCCAATACATTCTATGCCACAGTAATGCCCCCAATACATTCTATGCCACAGTAGTGCCCCCAATACATTCTATGCCACAGTAGTGCCCCCAATACATTCTATGCCACAGTAATGCCCCCAATACATTCTATGCCACAGTAGTGCCCTCAATACATTTTATGCCACAGTAATGCCTCCAATACATTTTATGCCACAGTAATGCCCCAATACATTCTATGCCACAGTAATGTTCCCAATACATTCTATGCCACAGTAATGCCCCCAATACATTCTATGCCACAGTAATGCCCCCAATACATTCTATGCCACAGTAATGCCCCCAATACATTCTATGCCACAGTAGTGCCCCCCAATACATTCTATGCCACAGTAATGCCACCAATACATTTATGCCACAGTAATTCCCCCAATACATCCTATGCCACAGTAATGCACCCAATATATTCTATGCCACAGTAATGCCCCAATACATTCTATGCCACAGTAATGCCCTCAATATATTCTATGCCACAGTAGTGCCCCCAATACATTCTATGCCACAGTAATGCCCCAACCCAATATATGCCACAGTAATGCCCCCAATACATTATATGCCACAGTAGTGCCCCCAATACATTCTATGCCACAGTAATGCCCCCAATACATTCTATGCCACAGTAGTGCCCCCAATACATTCTATGCCACAGTAATGCCACCAATACATTTTATGCCACAGTAATTCCCCCAATACATCCTATGCCACAGTAATGCACCCAATATATTCTATGCCACAGTAATGCCCCAATACATTCTATGCCACAGTAATGCCCTCAATATATTCTATGCCACAGTAGTGCCCCCAATACATTCTATGCCACAGTAATGCCCCAACCCAATATATGCCACAGTAATGCCCCCAATACATTATATGCCACAGTAGTGCCCCCAATACATTCTATGCCACAGTAATGCCCCAATACATTCTATGCCACAGTAGTGCCCCCAATACATTCTATGCCACAGTAATGCCACCAATACATTTATGCCAAGTAATTCCCCCAATACATCCTATGCCACAGTAATGCACCCAATATATTCTATGCCACAGTAATGCCCCAATACATTCTATGCCACAGTAATGCCCTCAATATATTCTATGCCACAGTAGTGCCCTCAATATATTCTATGCCACAGTAGTGCCCCCAATACATTCTATGCCACAGTAATGCCCCCAATACATTATATGCCACAGTAGTGCCCCCAATACATTCTATGCCACAGTAATGCCCCCAATACATTCTATGCCACAGTAGTGCCCCCAATACATTCTATGCCACAGTAGTGCCCCCAATACATTCTATGCCACAGTAATGCCCCCAATACATTCTATGCCACAGTAGTGCCCCCAATACATTTTATGCCACAGTAATGCCCCCAATACATTTTATGCCACAGTAGTGCCCCAATACATTCTATGCCACAGTAATGTTCCCAATACATTCTATGCCACAGTAATGCCCCCAATACATTCTATGCCACAGTAATGCCCCCAATACATTCTATGCCACAGTAGTGCCCCCAATACATTCTATGCCACAGTAATGCCACCAATACATTTATGCCACAGTAGTGCCCCCAATACATTCTATGCCACAGTAATGCCCCCAATACATTCTATGCCACAGTAGTGCCCCCAATACATTCTATGCCACAGTAATGCCCCCATTACATTCTATGCCACAGTAGTGCCCCCAATACATTCTATGCCAAAGTAGTGCCCCCAATACATTCTATGCTACAGTAATGCCCCCAATACATTCTATGCCACAGTAATGTCCCCAATACATTCTATGCCACAGTAATGCCACCAATTCTCTTAATACCTCACAAAGTGCCTCAAAATATTTTTAACATACACAAAAATGCCCCCAATGACTTTTATGCCTCACATAAGAGCCCCCAATACATTTTATGCCACAGTAATGCCCCCAATACATTCTATGCCACAGTAATGCCCCCAATACATTCTATGCCACAGGAATGCCCCCAATACATTCTATGCCACAGTAATGCCCCCAATACATTCTATGCCACAGTAGTGCCCACAATACATTCTATGCCACAGTAATGCCCCCAATACATTCTATGCCACAGTAATGCCCCCAATACATTCTATGCCACAGTAGTGCCCCCAATACATTCTATACCACCGTAATGCCCCAATACATTCTATGCCACAGTAATGCCCCCAATACATTCTATGCCACAGTACTGCCCCCAATACATTCTATGCCACAGTAATGCCCCGAATACATTCTATGCCACAGTAATGCCCCCAATACATTTTATGCCACAGTAATGCCTCCAATACATTTTATGCCACAGTAATGCCCCAATACATTCTATGCCACAGTAATGCTCCCAATACATTCTATGCCACAGTAATGCCCCCAATACATTCTATGCCACAGTAATGCCCCCAATACATTCTATGCCACAGTAATGCCCCAATACATTCTATGCCATAGTAATGCCCCCAATACATTTTATGCCACAGTAATGCCCCCAATACATTCTATGCCACAGTAATGCCCCCAATACATTCTATGCCATAGTAATGCCCCCAATACATTCTATGCCACAGTAGTGCCCCCAATACATTCTATGCCACAGTAATGCCCCCAATACATTCTATGCCACAGTAATGCCACCAATTCTCTTAATACCTCACAAAGTGCCTCAAAATATTTTTAAGATACACAAAAATGCCCCCAATGACTGTTATGACTCACATAAGAGCCCCCAATACATTTTATGCCACAGTAATGCCCCCAATACATTCTATGCCACAGTAATGCCCCCAATACATTTTATGCCACAGTAATGCCCCCAATACATTCTATGCTATAGTAATGCCCCCAATACATTTTATGCCACAGTAATGCCACAAATTCTTTTTATACTTCAAAGTGCCTCAAAAAAAATTTAGGATACAGAAAAAATGCCCCTTATGACTGTTATGCCTCACAATTGTATAAACAATAATTTTAGGGCAATAATAAATTAACAAAAAATTATATAATTGTGTACTTACCTCTTCCAGGCGTGATCCAGTCTGCAATGGTGCTTGGGAGGAACTGCGCACAGCTGAACTAAAAGGAATAAATGACAGCCGGAGAAGAGCTGAACTGCTGCGTTTTCAGCTCTTCTCCTGCTGTCATTTAGGAAGGACAGCGTGCCAGGACGCAGGGGGCTGCATGCCACCCCCGGCACCGAGTCCCTGATCTAGACCAATATGCAATACAAAGTCAGAAGCTTCATAAATACAGTACAAGCAAAAGTGTCATGTGATCACAAGAAACCTAAACACAAATAAAACAAGAAAAGCCGTTCCCAGGTAGCACACAGGTCCTGCCAATAATTCTATGTAAGCAGGACCTGTGTGTACTAGATGGGGATTTAGCACCGGCCAATCGTAAAGGATTATATCCAGGGACCAGTGGTTAGTGCCAGATGACCATACACTGTTTGGTTACTGCTATTAGTTGTAGCTGACTCATAATTTGTCCCCTCTGGACTCACAAGGACATGCCCACACAAATCAGGTCTCCCACACAAAAGGACCAAGAGTCACGTTACTTTAAGTGACCTGCGGCCAATGAGTAGAAGCACCATATGAATAAGTCGCTGACTGCAAATGTCATCCGGTCGAACTGTGCCTGCTCTGTGCGGAGGGAGAAAAATTGTTATATATGAAATCAACCGAGCCCATCGCTGGAACATGTGAGGGGGGGATTGAGGGAATTCGTGCAGTGAAAGAGACCCAGCAACCCCTGGGAGGAGACTTTATAGAGAACCCTCCCAGTGGATCCTATTGGCTAGGAGCTACAGTGGAAACAGTTCTATAAAAAAGACCCTTTTATTTTTTAAACTGCTCTCCCTCAGTATTGGCTGAATGGAAAATGAAACATTTGCATTATATCTCTTAAAAGTTGGTTAAACTATTGAAAAGTTATTGGCACCTGAAAGTAGGGGGGTGTAAATTACACATTTTAAAAAAATGTATTGTTTTTTCCCATCCTGCCCCTCGCATTACCTAGTCATTAAAGTGTTTAGCAGTGCTCCTCACAGTAAATGTATCAGGATCAGTGTGGAAAACCCACACAGCCTTGATCCCAGACTTTTCTTTCTGCTACTATGTTGCTAAGGTAACCTCGAGCAGCCGGGTGATCAACGCAGTGCAATCACATAATTCACAATGCAGCAAATCAACACAGAAGGGGAGCTCATCCCGCAGGAACCTTACAGTATAGTATGTTATAGTACAGGGAGTTCTATCTCTCATGCCATTAATAGCTCCAGCCATGCTGTGAAGCTGCTAAACCTGCTGTCACGAGCCGCGGCGGTACTCACAGCCGCCGCGGCTCGCATCCTGTCGGCCCCAGCGTCCCGGCCGTCGCTATGACAGGGACGCCAAGGCAACGGCCGGGCAGCGTCGCTGCAGCCAGGCGCGCCTGCACATTAGGGGCTAATAGTTAGATTTAGCCTGTGGCTGAATTAGCAGTCTTTAGCATGCAGGTGTGAGATTCAGGGCTAAGCCCTGATTGGCCTTTTAGTATCTGGCAATTAGTCTGCAACTGTGGCTCTGTTTGTGATTGGCTCTGGGCTGCATTTAAGGCAATGAGGTTCTGATGCCTCATTGCCGGTTATAGCGTTCTGTCCTCAGTCCTGCTGCCTGTTTGTACTATCCGTTTAGGTTCCTGCTACCTTAGATTTGACCACCCGTGTTTGACCCCTGCTTGTTATTGGACCTGTGAACCTTCTCTTCTGACCTTGACCTTTTGCCTGGAATTCGGATTTTGCTTCTTTGCCTGTGAGTTTGACCCTTCGCTTGCCCTTGGATATTGCATCTGTGCCTGTGACCTTTTGACCTTGGATTTCTCTTATATACCGTCCACCAATCACTCCTGGGAAACTCCTTTAAGTCAGTATACGCTACTCGACCCTCGGTCGGCCCACAGCCCAGTCTGTCCCCACCACTAGGGGCTCCAGCGAACACCTGGCCTTCTGAGTAGTTCCCGAGTTTCACTGTACTGACTTGGGAGTTCCTAACATTATAACCGGCCATGGACGGAGAGGAGTCGAATCTGTCCCCAGCCCAGATTCTGGCCAACCAGATACAGACAGTTTCCCAAGTGGTGCAGACTTTATCCCAGCGCCTGGCAGTCCAAGAAGAGGCTTCCAGAGGCCGGCAGCCCCAGCAAGTTCTCGCTGGTGACACACCGGAGCCTAAGATGAATTTGCCTGACCGATTCTCTGGAAGCAGGCCAGCCTTCCGTAATTTCAAAGAGAGCTGCAAGTTGTACTTTCGACTGAAACCACGTTCCTCTGGTTCCGAACAACAGAGGGTAGGGATCATAATCTCATTACTCCAGGGCGACCCTCAGTCTTGGGCCTTCTCCTTGCCTTCCACAAGTCCAGCCTTACAGTCTGTGGATGCCTTTTTTCAAGCTCTAGGGTTATTATACGATGACCCGGACAGGGTAGCCTCAGCTGAGGCTCATCTCCGTACGCTAAGGCAGGGACGTCGCTCAGCGGAAGAGTATTGTGCGGATTTTCGGCGATGGTCCACTGATAGCGCCTGGAACGACCCAGCATTGCGAAGTCAATTTCGCCTAGGACTTTCTGAGCAAATTAAGGATTCCTTAGTCCAGTATCCGATATCCGACACGTTGGAGAATTTGATGCAACTTGTTATAAAAATTGATCGTTGGATCAGAGAGAGGAAGGCTGAACGGGAGTCCTCTGCTCTTATGGACGTTTTCGCTAACCTCGATAACACTTTGCCCGATTCCTCTGAACCCATGCAGTTGGGCGCTTACCGTTTGCCTCCGGAGGAACGCTCCAGAAGACGCTCACTAGGCTTGTGTATGTATTGTGGTCAACCAGGCCACTTAGTTCGTTCATGTCCCAACAAGCCGGTAAACTCCAAAGCCTAAGTGCAGGTGAAGAGGTGCGCTTGGGTCTTCAGATTACCTCTTCAGAAAATTCTTTATTAGTCCCTGGACGTCTAACTTTCCGTGAGAGATCCATGGACTTGAAAGCTTTTCTTGACAGTGGTGCTGCTGGTAATTTCCTGGATATACATTTGGCTCAGACACTTGATATTCCACATATCAGGTTAGGATCAAGCATCACCACATGTGGTTTGGATGGTAACCCCTTGCCTGGGGGAAGGATTCTCGTTAGGACTCCATTGGTTCGGTTGTCTGTAGGAGTCCTCCATACGGAGGAGCTCTCCTTCTATCTTATCACTTGTCCCTCTGCTCCGTTGATATTGGGGTATCCCTGGCTTCGCATTCATAATCCCCTGATTGACTGGAAAAGTGGAGAGATTACTCGTTGGAGTCCCAAGTGTTCCACATCTTGCTTGACCCTGCCGCTTAGAATCCTACAGCCTAGTCCAGACTTGTTGCCGGTACCTTACCAGGACTTCACTGATGTGTTCTGCAAAAGGAAAGCTGATTCCCTTCCACCACATCGAGAATATGACTGTGCCATTGATTTAGTCCCGGGTTCCAAGTTGCCCAAAGGGCGGTTATACTCTTTGTCCATTCCGGAGACTCAGGCCATGGAGCTATATGTGGAGGAAAACCTGAAAAAAGGATTCATACGTCCTTCTAAATCTCCCGTAGGCGCAGGTTGTTTTTTCGTGTCAAAAAAAGATGGCAGTCTTAGACCATGCATTGATTTCCGTGGACTGAATAACATCACTATCAAGAATATGTACCCGCTACCGTTGATTTCGGTCTTGTTTGATCAATTAAAATCTGCCACTATATTTTCGAAGATTGACCTCAGAGGGGCTTACAATCTTATTCGAATCAGGAAGGGGGATGAATGGAAGACTGCTTTCAATACCCAGTCGGGACATTATGAATATCTCATGATGCCATTTGGGTTATGCAACGCTCCGGCGGTTTTCCAGGACCTGATCAACGATGTCTTACGAGAGTTCCTGGGTAAAACAGTAGTTGTGTATCTGGATGATATTTTAATCTACTCTGAGTCTTTACTCCAGCACCGTCAGCATGTTCGCCAGGTTCTGCTGAAATTACGGGAACATCACCTATTTGCAAAAAGGGAGAAATGTGAATTTGAGGTGGCCACCGTGTCATTCCTGGGATATATCATCTCCTCATCAGGATTCGCAATGGACCCTGCCAAAGTTCGAGCAATCCAGGATCGGGTCCTCCCTACTAATCTGAAGGCGATCCAGAGGTTCCTCGGATTTGCAAATTATTACCGTAGGTTTATTGACTCTTTTTCTTCGTTAGTAGCTCCGATCACTGCCCTCACTCGAAAGGGAGCTAACCCAGCAAAGTGGCCTTCGGAGGCATTGGCAAGTTTCTCGGCACTCAAAGCCGCGTTCATTTCTGCTCCAGTGCTGAGACATCCTGATCCGGAACTTCCGTTCATTGTAGAGGTGGACGCTTCAGATATCGGTGCTGGCGCTATCCTTTCTCAAAAAGACCCAAGCAGCAAAAAATTACATCCTTGTGCATTTTTTTTCTAAGAAATTTTTGTCGGACGAATGTAATTACGATGTCGGCAATCGTGAATTGTTGGCCATTAAGTTGGCGCTGGAGGAATGGCGACATTGGTTAGAGGGAGCTACTCATACCATCACCATCTTCACGGACCATAAAAACCTCCAATACATCCAGACCTATAAAACCCTGAATCCTAGGCAGGCCCGCTGGGCCTTATTTTTCACCAGATTTAACTTCATTATTACATTCCGTCCAGGTTCTAAAAACGCTAAGGCCGATTCCTTGTCTCGAAGTTTTTTGGCCCATCATCCTCAGTCTCCTGACACGTTGCCTATTGTTCCTACAACTACTGTTCATCTTGGACTCACCCAGGATCTAGGGGCAACTATCCGGCGTTTCCAGAGAATCGCTTCAGTTCAGACACCGGTCAACAAATTATTTGTTCCAGTACATTTAAGGAAATCTGTTCTCATTGAGGGTCACAACAACTGCTCTGCTGGCCATCCGGGAATCCGTAGGACTATTGAGGTTCTTTCTCGTTGGTTGTGGTGGCCCAATTTGTCAGACGATGTGGAGAATTGTGTTCGGGCTTGTCCTGAGTGTGCTAAAAACGGATAGGAATCGTCCTTCTGGGCTATTGTTACACTTGCCGGCGCCGAGCAGGCCTTGGACTCATTTGTCGATGGATTTCATTGTCGACCTACCAGTATCCGCAGGACATAACACCATCCTGGTAGTTGTCGACCGGTTCGTCTTCATGGGACTCCGGAAGATATCGTATCAGATCGAGGATCCCAGTTTATTTCCCGGTTTTGGAAAGCCTTTTGTAATTCCATTGGGATCTCTATCAGCCTGTCCTCAGCGTATCATCCCCAGTCGAATGGACAGACAGAGAGGACAAACCAAGCTCTGGAACAGTTTCTGCGCATCTATGTGTCTAAATTTCACGACAATTGGTCCTCTCTCCTGCCCTGGGCAGAATTCGCGTACAATAATTCCTGCCATTCCACTATTCATACATCCCCGTTTTTTTCTGCAACTTCGGGTTTCACCCAAAATCCAACTCATTTTCTACTACTGTTACCTGTGGGGATTCCGGAACGTCTGCTTTTACGGCCAGGTTAAGGTCCGTCTGGAAAAAGGTGCACGTTGCACTAGGTCACGCTTCTCGAAAATCCAAGATCTTCGCTGACCGTCACCGTAGTTCTTGTTCACTGAAAGTGGGAGATCAGGTTTGGTTATCTACATGGAACTTAAAGTTGCGACAACCTTGTAGGAAGCTGGGGCCCCAATACATTGGACCGTTTCCAATTAAGAAGAAAATGAATCCAGTGGCATTTAGATTAAAACTACCCACTTCCTTAAAAATACCGGCGACCTTTCATTGTTCGCTTCTAAAGAAAGTCGCTGCTCCCAGCAAGTTAAATCGGTCTCGCTCTAACAGGCCCAGGCCTCTGATGGTGAACGGGGACCACGAATATATTATCGAAAAAATCCTTGACTCAAGGAAGGTTCAAGCCCAAGTTCAATTCCTCGTACATTGGAAGGGTTATGGCCCTGAGGAGCGTTCTTGGATACCACAGAGGCGCCTTCACGCTGGAAGGCTCATCAAAGAGTTTTTTAGAAAGTTTCCCACAAAACCTGGATGTCGGGGTTCCTTAACCCCTGCTCAAGGGGGGGTACTGTCACGAGCCGCGGCGGTACTCACAGCCGCCGCGGCTCGCATCCTGTCGGCCCCAGTGTCCCGGCCGTCGCTATGACGACTGGGACGTCACTTCCTTCCAGCTCCCGACCGTTGCCAAGGCAACGGCCGGGCAGCGTCGCTGCAGCCAGGCGCGCCTGCGCATTAGGGACTAATAGTTAGACTCAGCCTGTGGCCGAATTAGCAGTCTTTAGCATGCAGGTGTGAGATTCAGGGCTAAGTCCTGATTGGCCTTTTAGTATCTGGCAATTAGTCTGTAACTGTGGCTCTGTTTGTGATTGGCTCTGGGCTGCATTTAAGGCAATGAGGTTCTGATGCCTCATTGCCGGTTATAGCGTTCTGTCCCCAGTCCTGCTGCCTGTTTGTACTATCCGTTTAGGTTCCTGCTACCTTAGATTTGACCACCTGTGTTTGACCCCTGCTTGTTATTGGACCTGTGAACCTTCTCTTCTGACCTTGACCTTTTGCCTGGAATTCGGATTTTGCTTCTTTGCCTGTGAGTTTGACCCTTCGCTTGCCCTTGGATATTGCATCTGTGCCTGTGACCTTTTGACCTTGGATTTTTTCTTATATACCGTCCACCAATCACTCCTGGGAAACTCCTTTAAGTCAGTATACGCTACTCGACCATCTGTCGGCCCGCAGCCCAGTCTGTCCCCACCACTAGGGGCTCCAGCGAACACCTGGCCTTCTGAGTAGTTCCCGAGTTTCACTGTACTGACTAGGGAGTTCCTAACACCTGCTTTCTTGTTATGACTCACTGTGACCAATGCTTGGATATTAACCCTGTCTGTTTGCTGCCTGCCCTGACCACTGCCTGGACACTGACCTAGTCTGTTAGCTGCCTGCACTGACCTCAGACTAGAAACTGAACATGTCTGTTTGCTGTCTGCACTGACCTCAGCCTAGATTCTGAACCTGTCTGCCTGCTGTCTGCCCTGACCACTGCTTGGACACTGACCTTGTCTGTTAGCTGCCTGTACTGACCTCAGACTAGAATCTGAACATGTCTGTTTGCTGCCTGTGATGACCTCAGCCTCGATTCTGAATGTCTCTGCCTGCTGTCTGTCCTGACAATGCTTGGATATTCGTCTAGCTGCTTGCTGTCCCTTCCTGGTCCCACTATTCTAAATCTGGAAGAACTAGATCTTCTAGATATTTAGTAGCTCCACACATCCTGCTGACCACCTTGGTGAGTTCTGTTCATTGCTATCTGTTTAATTTCTCACCTCAATACACTTCTGTCTAATGCTTCAGCCTCTAATATTATCTTGCACTGACGTCAGGATTGGTATAAGTTCCTACTACAAAGTGTTAACATCTAGCAGCAACCGAGTACCAGTGAGCATATCATGCTCTATAGGAAAGGGGGCTGCTATAGGTGAAAGCAATGTATAGACAGATCAAGGGGACTTATCCTGGTTTCTGATGCTTGGAATCACAAAATGTAGGATGAAACACTTGTTGATCATGTCAAAGATTTACTGCTGACCTAACAGTAAGGCAAGTTTAAGGATTACCAGCCTTGGGGTGGTTTATTGGAGTAGAGACATGAAATAAACTCTACAAGCGAGCATTGCTAACAGCTTATCTTTGGATTGACTGCCTCTGGAAGATTTTTTCTATCTCAATTCAAGACTAAATTTTAGCAGAACGTTACCTACCTATAAATTGTTCTAATTCGTTTGGTCAGATGATTCCTATTTATACGCTTATCTTTAAATAGTTGTAATATAAAATATTATTTAAAGGTAATTAAGCAATACTTTACTCATTTGCATAACTGAGTAATACATTTGTTCTTGCAGAGTTCCTGGACCTTCGTCTGGTTGGTGGGTCACATGACTGTGAAGGACGCCTGGAGGTCTATTATAATGGAAGTTGGGGATCTGTATGTAATAATGATATGAGAGATGACTCAATCTCTATTATCTGCTACCATCTGAGTTGTGGATCTAAGGGATATGTTAACGCATCGAGCAGATATAGAGTTCCAAATAAGCCCTTTTGGGTGGACCATATTAACTGTCGCAGAGGTGACAACTTCTTATGGCAGTGCCCATCTTCTCCATGGAATATCGACTCCTGCGATGATAGAGACCTAGCTATAATTCATTGTGAGTACATGAATGTTTATTTACACCATGTTTCCTGATCTGCATTTCACCATACTGTGTAATTCCATAATTTATGTAATAAAATATTAATGAATATCAATTTATTTAAAAATTATTTACTGTTTTATGATAAATATATCAGGATTAAACATTGAAATGGCCAAGGAATCCACCAGTGGATCACAAGCTTTACTGTCATTACACCCTTTATCCTCAGAGGACCAATTCCTGTATTAGATCCTCAAACATCTGTCTGACAGCTGATACTTTGTTCCACCGCTATTACACCAGATGGTATTATTAGCACTGAGGTCTCTAATACAGCACAACGTAAGTTCTCATCACTAGAGAGCTACTATATTCTTACAGTCTCCACCACTGGTAGGAGTCACCACAGTCCTGCACCCAGACAATATCAGTAGGACCAAGAAGAAGCCATCAGACAGAGATGGAGGTTATTGTATCTGGGTTACCGCTCCCAGCTATAAGAAGTGGGATATTGTATTGTGCTACCACCTATGTACCAGGGACATCTATGCACCTCCCCAGAGTTCCCCACCAAACCACTTATGTTCTAAGCTGGGGGTAGATATTTATTTCTATCTATTTTACAGGGAGAATGATCTATGTATTTTTTAGAAAATAATTTGATAAAATGTTAACGTGAATAACGGAACTGTAATTTTATTGTTGCATTAATACTAATATAATAAAAACAGGAAATATAAAATAAGCTGCTACATGAATCAATAGATATATTGGTTACAATGTATTAATACAGCCATTTAAAAACAAGTAAACACTTTCATGTTTAGTACATATTTATTGTTTCATTTTTAAACTATTTTAGTTTCTCGATATATCTAATAACAGGGCCGGTGCAAAGTTTCTCGGTGCCCTAGGCAAATCATGAGCCTACCGCCCCTCTTCCCCTCAATTTCGACTTCCTAGCCTCTCACACACACTTAACATTTGTAAAATTAATAGTAATGTCATGCCTGAGGATTTGTCTGTACCCGGACAGGTTGTGGCTGTGGAACAGGACTGGTGGCTATGTGCAAGAAGCTGGGTCGCTTGATTAGGGTTCTTCGCTTGGGAGAGAACGATCTGGTACAGATTGTGGTTGCTGAGCATTAAGAAGGCTACTAAGTGTGAATGGCATTGTAGACTGGGAAGAAGTCAGGAATAGCAAGACGGGGATCAGATTAAGCAGTGGAAACCAGGTTGGAACCGGAATGATGGACCGGACTGGAACCGGAATGCTGGCCGCGCTGTCTGGGCAGAAACAGACTGCTAGAAATTAGGTTGGTGTCTGAGGAATCAATGTTGCACTAGCAACAGGTTAGGGCTCCAGGAAGTCCTTTTATAGGGACTGCTAGCCCCTGACTGGAAGTTGTGGACAGCTGAGCTGAAGCAGCACTCTGGCTGGCTGAGATGGAGCAGGTGACTGAATCCAAGATGGCAGCACCCAGGCACTGGTCTTGGAGGGAACTCTGGAGTGGAGACAGACTGGACAGCACTCTGCAGGGAGACCTGAGACCAGCAGAGCCTGTGGACCACAGGGACATCTTAGAAAGTCAGCATAGGGGTGAGTAACAGGACCTGAGAGCGTAGTGCATGACAGTACCCTGCCTTTTGTGTGTGGATCCTGGACGACACCTGGGCTTTGAAGGGAATCATGCATGAAAGATACAGATCAAACATGGAGCACATACATTAGTGGATTTAATCCAGGCTCGTTCTTCTGGGTCATAACGACTCCAACTGATAAGATATTGAAGATGACCATGACAAATCTGTGAATCAAGTATCCTTTCTACTTCATACTCAACTCCTCATTGAGTTTGAATTTTAGGAGTCCTAGGGAGTGTAGAATGAAACCTGTTCAGTTCAAAAGCTTCAACGAGGAAATGTGGAAGGAGTTTGGGATTCGTAGGAATGGAGAAAGTTTGAGTCTGTTAGTTACTGGTTTGATGACCTGTTCTATGAAAAATGGACCAATGTAGCGAGGGGCAATCTTCATGGAAGGTACTTTAAGCCTCAAGTTGTGAGTGGAAACCCAGAATTGATCCCTCTGTTTGAGACCGAGTATTGCTTGATGTTTGTGATCAGCAAATTTTTTGTAATTGGAGGAAACCTCCTTCCATATTTTAGTGAACTGGCATAAAGTGTTATCAGCAACAGGTACAATAGCAGAAGGAAGAGGCTGGAACTCTGGTATTCTTGTATGAAGTCCATAGACTGTGAAAAGGATGTAGACGCAAAGAAGAAGTGGTACTAATTATTGTGGAATCTTATGAAGAAGAGACAAATCTGCAAAGAAACGTTTCTAAGTCCTGAGTCACCCTTTTGGTATGACGTTTGTTTGGGGGTGATAGGCAAACAAAAACTCAAGCTTCACTTGAAGACCTGATTATTGAGCTGACCAGTACTTGGCCACGATCTGGACCCACGATTGGAGTTAATTTCTGAAGGCAAGCCATGGAGTCTGAAAAACTCCAGAATAAACAATTGAGCCAGTTGGAGCAGAGGGTAGTCTAGTGAGGGGAATAAAATGGGTCACAGATGGTTTTGAACCCATTAGAAACTGGTAGATCTGTAATGATGTCCATAGACAGGTGTCAACCAGCAGGTGTCATACAAGGTATTTTATGCTGGGCACATTTGGAACAGGAACTATGAATTCTTGGATGTCCTGCTTGAGAGTAGGCCACCAATTGGATCTTTGAACTAATTTGAGAGATTTTCGAACTCCAGAATACCTGAAGAATCGTGAAACGTGAGTCCAGTGAGGCAATTTCTTGCGAAGTGCTGGAGCTAAAAAAATTGTAGGGACAATATTGGTGGTAGAGAAGGACCCAGGATTGATGTTGGGACTTCTTTTGATGAGGAAAAGATCTTCATCTTGAATCATACAACGATAGGGCAACAGACTGGCACGGAAGTTACCTTGAAATTAAACCTGGAAAAAAACAAGGCCCATCTTGCTTGCTTTGGGTTGAAACACTGGGCTGACTTCAGATACAGAATACTTTTATGATCTGTGATGACAGATAGGATATTTGGCACCTTTAGATGCCTCCACTTCTCCAAAGTCAACGCAATGGCTAATAATTCCTGATCTCCTATAGAGTAGTTTCAGAAATTTGTGAGAAAAGTAGCCACAGGAATGGAGATATCCACCTTCAAAATGCTGAGAAAAAACAGCATCTACACCTACTGCTGAAGCATACACTTTCAGGATAGAAGGTCGGGACACAACTGGCTGGCGAAGAACTGGGGCAGAAATGAAAACTTGTTTGATGCAATATTATTATTATTATTATTATTATTATTATTATTATTATCATTTATTTGTTAGGCGCCACAAGGTATCCGCAGCTCCGCACACGGTACTAACAGTAGACTATACAGGGTGAAACAGTACAGAACAATGAACAAAAAGTACCAATTCTTCAGAAACTCCGGCCAGTCATATGCAGTAAAGACGGAGCGGAAGAACAGGTATGGAGACAGGAGGGGAGGGGGCCCTGCTCATACGAGCTTACATCCTAAGAGAGGGTAGACAGACCAGGCACAAGAGGAGCCAGTTGAGGAGAGAAGGGAGGACGAGCAAAAGGGAGGAGATGGGGGTTAAGTAGATTGTTGGTAGGCTTTGAGGAAGAGGTGAGTTTTGAGTGCACGTTTGAAGGAGCACAGAGTAGGAGAGAGACGGATGAAACGAGGGAGGTCGTTCCAGAGAAGGGGGGCTGCATGGGAAAAGTCTTGGATTCTGGAGTGGGAAGAGGTGATAAGAGTGGAGGAGAGGCGGCGGTCATTGGCCGAGCGCAGGGAGCGGGCAGGAGTGTGAATGAAGAGTAGGTTAGAGATATAAGGGGCAGTAGAGTTGGAGAGAGCCTTGTAAGTGTGGTGAGGAGTTTGAAAAGGATTATGTAGGGGAAGGGGAGCCAGTGTAAGGCAAGGCAGAGAGGGGAGGCAGAGGAGGAGCGGCGTGAGAGGAAGATGAGTCTTGCGGCCGCATTGAGTATAGAGCGGAACGGGGAGAGATGGGAGTGGGGGAGGCCAGTGAGGAGGAGGTTACAATAATCGAGGCGGGAGATGATGAGTGCGTGGATGATAGTTTTGGTGGGATCCTGAGAGAGAAAAGGACGGATGCAGGCGATGTTGCGTAGTTGGAAGCGACAGGTTTGGGCAAGGGAGTGAATGTGGGGGCAAAAGAGAGAGAGGAGTCGAGGGTGACACCCAGGCAGCGAAGTTGGGTGACAGAGGAGATGGTGGTGTTATTGACGACAATAGAGAGGTCATGGTGGGATGGGAGTCTCAATAGAATGCCTCTTGGAGGGATCAGACCTTTTTCTGGTGAGGGATGTAATTGGAGTCTCATTTATGGAGAAATTTTTAATGAATTTTCTGTAATAATTTGCAAAACTCAGAAAGCGTTGAACCACCTTGAGAGTGGTTGGAAGGGTCCAGTTGAGGATCACCTTGAGCTTCCCCAGGTCCATCTTTACATCAGCAGCAGATATAATGTAACCTATGAAGGAGATGGATAGTACTTCAAAGGTGCATTTATCTTATTTACAAAATAGCCTATTGGTACGGAGTCATGAAAGAACCTCTTTGACATGGGCATGATGCGATTCCAGATTGTTGAAAAAGATAACATTTTCGTCAAAGTAGACAACTGCTTTGCAGAGGAGGTCATGGAAAATGTCATTGACATAATGCTGGAATACCACTGGGGCATTACTCAGTCTAAATGGCATGATAAGGTACTCAAAGTGCCCATCACGAGTGTTAAAAGGCGTCTTCCATTCATCCCCTTCACATATTCAAATTAAATTGTAAGCCCCTCTCAAATCTAGTTTGGTGAGGATAGAAGCACCTCTGACACGATCGAACAATTACATGATAAGCGACAAAGGATAACTATTTTTAATAGGGATATCGTTCAAACCTCTATAGTCAATACAGGGACGGAGACCTCCATCTTTCTTTTTGACAAAAAAGAAACCTACTCTAGCAGGTGAGGAAGACGGATTGCTAAAGCCCTTCTCAAGGTTTTCCTGGATATATTTCGACATGGACTTTGTCTCAGGGAGAGAGGGTGTGTGGGTACACCCCCTAAGAGGCGTTTTCCTTGGCATCAAATCTATAGGACAATCCCACTCTATGTGGTGGTAAAGAATCAGCACCAGCTTTACTGAAAACATCGGAGAAGTTCCTGTAAGGTAATTGTAGAAGCTCTTGACCAGAGAAGACTGTGGTCTGAAGGGGTATAACACACTGAAAGCCAGAGTCCCTACAAGTTGTACCACAGGATGTAACCTGAGACGCACTCCAATCAATCTGGGGGGTTATGTAACTGGAGCCAAGGTAAGTCTAGAACTAAGGAATGTTAAACTTTGAGAATAATGAGAAGCTCTAGCATTTCTGAATGCAGAGCTCCTACTCTAATCTTGATAGGGTGGGTCTGGTGGGTGATTATACTATCAGAGATGCATCTTCCATCCACTGCCATAATGTAGAAGGAGCGGGGTACGACTTTGTGGGTAGCCAAAAATCTTGAACCACTGTGGCGGTAATAAAGTTTCCAGTTGCACCAGAATCAAGAAGAGTGGAGAAATCCTTGGTTCGCTGAGCATGTTCAAGAGTGATTGGTACTACACAGTCGGATTGTTGTGAAGAAGAATTGAGTACTCTCAGTCACTGATTAGGAGCGGGTGTTTTCCCAGGCGCTTGGGGCAGGAATCCAGTAAGTGTCCTGGAGCTGCAGAGTAAAGGCATAATATTGCCAGTCAGAGTCTCTGATGCTCCTCCTGGATTAAGCAGAAGCGATTTACGTGCATGTGCTCATCGCTTGGCTCGGCATTTTCTCCAGTCTTTTATCTCTTCATTTTCTGTAGCATCCTCTGCCCCCATTTGCTCCAGTTCCTCTTCCTGTGTTTTTTTTTATACTTTCTTGCTTCTTCTTTTCTTCCTGGAGCCTCTCAGCTCCTATCTGCTGTGAGCATCGTCCCATCACGATGCTGCCAATAGTCTGTTGCCAGAGGGATGTGGAGAGGTGGTGCTGCTTTGTGGGAGCACCATGTTATGAACTTGCCCTCTGAATAGCCCTTATCCAAGATGGCCGGGACTGTCTCATGAAGATTCTATCTAGGATCTCATTTTCTGTTTGGACCTATAATAGACACTTCCTGTTTTGAAGCCTTTTGCTTTTGTATTGTGTTTTGTATTGTGTCTGAACCAGAGGTTTTCGCACAGCCTTGCTCCTTTTTGTGATTTGGGTTGCAAGTGTTTGATCCTTCCACCAATCCTTTATCTGCTTTGGGACTTCACTTGTTGGATACTTTAGATTTGCATATTAAAATAAATCCTGTTTACTTTAGAACTACCGGCTTTTGGATTCCATCTGTGATACCAGAAGTGTGACACACCGCCTTTCATTACACTTGGACAGCAGGTAGAGACATTATTAGCGTGAGTACCTGTCCACCGTGCCGCCCCCCATAGCCTGGTGCCCTAGGCAGCTGCCTAATGGTGACGCCGGCCCTGTCTATTAATGATGCTGCAGGTTATTTAACATTTCTGTTTATCTGTTTTTAGATAATGCTCTCCATTCTTTCCTCCTTGAAGATTGTCAAGCTGGAGAGAATGGTCAACTGTGTCAAAAGCAGCAGAGAGGTCAAGGAGCAAGTGACCCTTTGACTTAGCCAAGAGTAGCTCATTAGACACCTTGGTAAGAGCAGTCTCAGTGGAGTGGAGAGGGCAGGATCAAGGAGAGAGTGATTTGTAGGATTCCTTCGTCCAACTGTTGCTTTTAGACCTCTACACAAGTGTGGATTTAGATCTAGACTCATTGCTGGTCACTTTAGATCAGTGCAACATCTTGTCTTGAACCATTCCTGGGTCCATTTTGTGTGTGTTTGGGGTCATTGCCCTGTTCAAGACCTTCAACATTGACCCAGATGTCTGACTCTGGGTTCAAAATACGGTCCAAAATGGACTAAGGATCTCCAGATTTCATGCTGCCATGTGCAGTTAAGGAACCCAGTGCCAGATGCAGAACATCAACCCCAAAACATCACTGAACCCCCTCCCATGTTTAACTGTAGAAAAGATGTTCTTTACCTTGAAAGTTTTATTTTGCTGTTTGTAAACATAGGGATGATGGGCTTGATTTGTTAAGGAAGGTAAAGCAACAAAAAGGAGTAACTTTGAACCTTGGCAAAACCATGTTGTTTTGGAGGGTGTGGGGTAAATGTAAATTGTGAGGATAGATTTATACTTGGGGTAGGACATGTCTAAGAACAACTTTAAATTTCAGTGTAATAATAAAGCTATCAAGTATTTGTGTGCTACATGGAAAAACAGTCAGTATTTATCTTATGTGCCAAATAATAAAGTAAATTACACCTCTTGCATTGTAACATGGTTTGTCCAGAGGAATACTTACTCCTTTTTTCGCCTTCCTTTCCTTAATGACTCAGGCCCGATATGTTTACCAAAAAACTCAAATTTCCACAGGACATCTTCCAGAAGGAATTTAGCTTGTTCAGGTTTGTTTGAGCAAACTCCACACGTGGTTTCTTATGTCTCTCTCAGCAGTAACAATTCTGGGCTTACTACATATATATGTTAGGAACCACTCCAGCCGATACAACACAACCCAGAGTCTGCTCTGCCAGTCAGGTGTTCACTGGAGGACCCTGGTGGTGGGGACAGACTTGGCCGCAGACTGACAGAGGGTCGTGAAGTGTGTACCAGCTGGGGAGAACCCAGGTAAGTGTAGTGGAGTCCAAGCAAGGGTCAAGAGCCGGCAGCAGATAGCAGATCCAGTAAACAGGCCGAAGGTCGGGGTCACAGGCACGGTAGCAAGATCCAAGTTACAGGCTGAAAGTTCAATGGTCACTGGCAAACAGGCAGGGTCAAAGTCCAGGCAGGGGTCATACACGGGTAGTCAAATCCAAAGGTTACTCACCAAGAAGGCAGAGGAGCAGGCTAGCTGACAGCAACTGAACGCTATAACCGGCAGGGAGGCTAAGCCCTCCCTGCCTTAAATACAGACTTTGGCCAATCAGGGCTTAGCCCTGAACTGCATCACAGGTAGCTTCACTGGGATTAATTAGCCCGCAGGCTATTATAGCGCATGCGCCCGGCTGCCTCACTTGTCGGGGCGCACCGCTTGTTATACTCGGCGTCCGGCCGTTGCCTTGGCAACAGTCGGGCCCATGAAACCGGAAGTGACGACCCGGTCGTCATGGAGACGTCCTGAACGTTCACTGCAGGAGGAAGTGAGTCGCGGCGGTGCCCGAGGCCGCCGCGCCTCCTGACAATATATCCCACTTTCATTGACTTGACGAAGGATCTTACAACTGTTGTACCCCGTATCTGAAGGCTAGCGTGAATCTGTTTGGCAGTGTGATCGAGGTGTTCTCTCCACCATTCCAACACTCAGGTTTTCTCATGCGGTCACATCCAGGGATGTTGGCTACAGGGTGATGGGCGTTATACTTCCTAATACCATTATGTATCGAAGAGGTCTCTGGAGATTGTCCATTATGGGCTATAATCTTCTGTCTGACCTCCTCAGAGAATTATCTGCCTTCTTTACTCCATGTTCATTGCGGTACCCAGAGTGACGAAAATCCGGAGACTGAGCTATTTTCTCTATTCACTTGGGTTTAATGAGTGAAATTTATATTGCAGGCACCCGCTGCTGACCACAGGTGAGTTCAGTTACAAAGTGAAGATGAATCACCTGATCTAATTATTTCAGCAATCTTCTAGAAGACATGGGGCTAGATTTACTAAGCTGCGGGTTTTAAAAAGTGGGAATGTTGCCCATAGCAACCAATCAGATTCTAGCTGTCATTTTGTAGAATGCACTAAATAAATGAAAGCTAGAATCTGATTGGTTGCTATAGGCAACATCCCCACTTTTTCAAACCCGCAGCTTAGTTAATCTAGCCCATGGAGTGTTATTAGAAAGAACCTGTAAGGGTGTCAATGTTTCTGACTGCGACTGTACATACTGCGACAGAGGCTGCTTCCAACAGCACTTTAACAGCCAATTTCAGGCACAACCATTGTTGTTGTTTACTCTGGATAAGACTTTCCCCCATATGTGCTAAGAACTCTGGATAGTAAATGTAGTTTAGCAGCCATGATCTGCATGACCCTTTCTTTTATATGAACGTAGATTTGTAAGAGATGAATACGTTTATGTAAAATGTTCTTCTTGATTCTAGGAATGTATTTATGCAGTTTTCTCTGACTAGTGATTATCTCGAAACACTGATAAGAGACTTAGGGGGTAAATTTGTCAAACTGTAATTTTCCATCGGGTTTGAAAAGTGGAGTTCTTGCCAATAGCAACTGATTAGATTGTAGCTGTCATTTTGTAGAATGTACTAAGTAAATGGTAACTAGAATCTGATTGGTTGCTATAGGCAACATCTCCACTTTTCAAACCCACCAGAAAATCCCAGCTTGTTAAATTTACCCCTTAATGTCTCCATTTCACAGTGATCGGAGCCTCTTCTTCCATGTAGAAGGGGGAGGGGTGCATTCTTTGGGTGGAGATGCCCACAAATAGTATTTTTCCAAGCAAATGTCAGGCTCCCCCTGTGAAGGGTGCCAAGATTATTGTTTATAAAACTTATTTACAATGTATAGTCTTCTGATCTTATATGACTTGGTGGTCCGTGTCCTAGTGAATCAATAAACATGATTCTTTTCTACACCAAAGCATTGGAGATTCCTCCTCTGGTAAGACTGCTACATCAAGTGCATAATAAGACACAGATTTATGACCCTTCTTTCTGTGTCCTAACATCTCACATTCCGATACTAATTATCAGATGACAGTGATTGGATGTGATTTCCTGTCCTCACAACTGTCACCAGGAGACAGAAGAACAATGATTTACTGCTGGTTTCCCCACATACTTCTCACTGAGACGCAGAGATCTGAAGAACGTGGTTCCTGCAGCTGACAATTGATAACTGTACTTTATCATCTCATAAATATGTGAGGAAAGGAAACCGAAGACACAACTTCCTGGTAACTGCCCAACGTCAGAGCCCTGTTCAGGTGAGGATTTTATTATACTCCATCTATAATACTATTATCCCACCGTCGCTGGATGATCATGTCCTACAGAGACGGTGCTTCATGGTTACTATCTACTGACCAGGAAATAACATATTCATATAATTCAGTGAGTAGAAGCTGTAACAACACATATTATGTGTCTAGGAATTATACATCATCATTATCATTAGGTCATACAGGTATTTTACTTTATATCTGTGGAGGCAGCAACCTGGTGACCTGAACCAATAACAATGCCGACCTATCACATCACTAGGAGCTAGTGACATCACTGTGATCATTACACTGCCGACCTATCACATCACTAGGAGCTAGTGACATCACTGTGATCATAACAATGCCGACCTATCACATCACTAGGAGTTACTGACATCACTGTGATCATAACAATGCCGACCTATCACATCACTAGGAGTTAGTGACATCACTGTGATCATAACAATGCCGACCTATCACATCACTAGGATCTAGTGACATCACAGTGATCATAACAATGTCGACCTATCACATCACTAGGAGCTAGTGACATCATTGTGATCATAACAACACCGACCTATCACATCACTAGGAGCTAGTGACATCACTGTGATCATAACGATGCCGACCTATCACATCACTAGGAGCTAGTGACATCACTGTGATCATAACGATGCCGACCTATCACATCACTAGGATCTAGTGACATCACTGTGATCATAACGATGCCGACCTATCACATCACTAAGAGCTAGTGACATCACTGTGATCATAACAATGCTGACCTATCACATCACTATGATCTAGTGACATCACAGTGATCATAACAATGCCGACCTATCACAGCACTATGAGCTACTGACATCACTGTGATCATAACAATGCCGACCTATCACAACACTAGAAGCTAGTGATATCCCTGTGATTGGTTCTTAGTTAATTGGTTCAGAGCGCAAAATGCTTTTTGGTCAAGCGACAAATCTACTTGATGGGGTTGTCTGATCACCAGTTAGACTCAGCATCATAATGAAATGGACTTTATTCCGTCCTCAGGACGTATCATTGTTGTGGCCGCATCTATTTACTTATAATAAGATATGTCAGACTCACAATCCGCACATAAAACTACTATATGACAGCTATGTGTTAGTAAATCATATATAGGGATTAATAAGTAGTCTGACAGGTAATGTCAGTAAGTACAAACATGTCACATAGTGAGGTCTGATACTGGATAATCTGCAGTCTGACCATTAGTTGTACAGAACATTACAGACAAGTGACGTATATATTCTCTCCCCTTTGTTTCCTTACTAGACAGAGACCGAGTCCGTCTCACCAATAACTGCTCGGGCAGAGTGCAGGTTTATTATCAGGGAGGTTGGGGGACAGTCTGTGATGATGATTGGGACATGAAGGATGCAGAAGTGGTATGTAAACAGGTGGGGTGTGGCCCCGCTATGAATGCCACTGGAGGGGCCCTGCATGGAAGCGGGACCGGTCCCATCTGGCTGAGCGAGGTGAATTGCCGAGGTTATGAGCAAGTGCTACAAGACTGCTGGACTCTGCGCTGGAACATGAGCGATTGTCTCCACAAGGAGGATGCTGGAGTCGTGTGCATGGGTAACTTACTGTATGTGGTATGTCGTTATATAACGCTAACTTAGAGAGTCCACTAATCATATTTACTTATATAGAGATGATGCATTTGTGCACTGAATCTACATAGAGAGAGACATACACAGAATGGTACTTACATGTGTATATTGTGTTAGATAGATCTTATGTATAACTATAAAACTGTAATATTTGTGCCGGGTGACATCCGGTGTACAAGTGTGTACATTTACACCTAACGATAGAGCACAGTTGTGGTCTGACAGTGTTAGTGGTAAATGCTAAAGTCATATTATATAGACTGTGATCCAATAAACACATCCCTTGTTTAAGGGATGAAACATCTTCTTTCCCGCAGTCGTCCAATTAGAAATGACTAATAAGTGATATAAACAGCTGGACGCAACCTGAGATCATTTATCAGCTGGAGGGGTCAGTACACAATCAGCCAATCAGAAGAGGCCGGATAGGCACCATCATTACGTATCATTACACCGTGGTCATACAGCTGTCTCCATATGTATCCCTGGCACCATGTGGACTGTACACGCTACAACATGTAATACAGTGATGTGACGCATGATTAGGAGTTATGTACACGTGTCAGTATAACTGGGTATTATACAGGGATATGAACACTTTAGTGTTATAAAGAGATATAATGAGTAAATGCTGTATAGTCCTCACGGCTTTTGTGTCCTATTACAGAGCATGTGATGGGTAAGAAATGTTATTTGTATTTACTGATTGGTTTTATTTTTATTGGTCCTACAGAAAATTATCCACCTCCAACAACAGTCACCACTTCAGGTAATGCTCTATAAATGCTTCCGATTTATCAGTGACTTATATCCCCCAACACAATGACGGTGCCCTGTTCTCTTCCCGTTAGTAAGAGCTGCCGACCAATCAGATGTCACATCTAACCTGAGTGATTGTATGTTGGATGTTTTACAAATAACCATCTCAGGTCTCATGGCTGATCATTTACATGAGATATTCTGAATGTCATATTATCTATTTCTTTATCTGCTTCTATATATCCTTGAGCCACATTTACGTATATATCCGTGAGCCACGTTTATGTATATATCTGTGAGCCACATGTACATATATATCTGAGACACATGTACATATATATATCTGTGAGCCACGTGTACGTATATATATATCTGTGAGCCAAGTGTACATATATATCTGAGACACGTGTATGTATATATCTGTGAGCCACGTGTACGTATATATATATCTGTAAGCCAAGTGTACGTATACATCTGTGAGTGGTATTAGTAACTGGTATCTTAGTAATAGTTGTGCTGTCAGTTACTTATTATTGGAATGTCTCTCTGACACTATATTCTGTGTAATAAGATTTAGGGCGGCTTCGAACAGTTCAACCCCCGTCATATATCCCAACGGTTTTCCTTGTGGTCTTCATCGTCTCGGTGACCCTGGTTGGGATGGGAATCATTGTTGTCGGGGTTCTGATAAAACGTATGCAGAGATATAAGAGAGGTGAGTATGGTATTGGTGCTATTATATAACCAAACCTTACACCCCTGATACTGCACATTCTGCTCATGTATAAGAATAAGTTGGACAAGTGGAGGTATGGCTTACCACGTATACCAGCCCACGTCCACCACTGAGTGTAAAGGGAACTAACGGAAGAATCATAGAACTGTATTGTACTCCCGCCAACATTTGTCCTACTAGCCCCCCCACACACTTCCTGCCACCCCAAGGTTCTGTGCACATGGGTACAATGTGGCAGCGTAATGTGAGTGTAAAAGTAAGGATAAAAAGAGCACATTTGTCTCTGGACCTAAATGTCACACCTTGTATAAAGTACATATACGTGGTACACCTATATTTATATAAAGTACATATACGTGGTACCCTTAAATTTATATAAAGTACATATACGTGGTACCCCTATATTTTTATAAAGTACACATACATGTGTCGAAGTAATTATTTAAAACCCTATATTACCAATTAGTTCAATAGAATGAACCAATGAACTTGAATTTTGTTTCTGTGCTTTAAGAGAACAGAAAAACACATATTGCACAATACAGAAATTACATAGCAAGAGACATGTTTTTAGTAAGTTTCCAGTATTTCACAATAGCCGGATATGACCAAAGAAATATTGGCTCCATATAAGGTCAAGATGACCCTTCCAAAAGAACATGTCACTTTAATTACAGAGACATTAGATTGCCAGCAGTGATGTAAGCAGGGAAGGTGTGTTTTAAAGACATAAGGAGTATCATCTCTATAAATATATGACTTAATCAAATATAGATTGTCAATTTGCATTTGAGACCCTGGGCGTATGTCTGCTTCGTCCAGCATGGCTGTATCTATGTAGAATATCTTTTTAATAAACTATAGAAATATTATATTTTGGAAGCCTGCTCATCTCATTTATTATTTAAAGAAAGAAAAGAGAAAATCTTATACACGTGGTACCCCTATATTTATATAAAGTACATATACTTGGTACCCCCTATATTTATATAAAGTACATATATACGTGGTACCCCTATATTTATATAAAGTACATACATAAGTGGTATCCCTATATTTATATAAAGTACATATACTTGGTACCCCTATATTTATATAAAGTACATATATACGTGGTACCCCTATATTTATGTAAAGTACATACATAAGTGGTATCCCTATATTTATATAAAGTACATATATACGTGGTACCCCTATATTTATATAAAGTACATATACTTGGTACCCCTATATTTATATAAAGTACATATATACGTGGTACCCCTATATTTATATAAAGTACATACATAAGTGGTATCCCTATATTTATATAAAGTACATATATACGTGGTACCCCTATATTTATATAAAGTACATATACTTGGTACCCCTATATTTATATAAAGTACATATATACGTGGTACCCCTATATTTATATAAAGTACATACATAAGTGGTATCCCTATATTTATATAAAGTACATATATACGTGGTACCCCTATATTTATATAAAGTACATACATAAGTGGTATCCCTATATTTATATAAAGTACATATATACGTGGTACCCCTATATTTATATAAAGTACATATACTTGGTACCCCTATATTTATATAAAGTACATATATACGTGGTACCCCTATATTTATATAAAGTACATATATGTGGTATCCCTATATTTATATAAAGTACATACATAAGTGGTACCCCTATATTTATATAATGTACATATACGTGGTACCCTATATTTATATAAAGTAGCTCATTACACATTGGATCGGTATTTAGGGTAATACTATTTACTTATAACGTAATTTGGAGAAGAATCATAGAACAGAGAATATTTCCCTAATTGTGGCTGTTTTCCAGTATAATGTCCATGAGATAAAAGTATATAATTCTCCCACTATATACCATAGGGGAGTCTCTTCTGTGTCACTGCAGCCATGGGGTCACCTCCAACCAGGTCCTATCTGTGTAGATTGTATGTTCTCCCCGTGTTCACGTGAGGTTTCTCCAGGTAATTCAGTTACTCCCATTCCCCAGACACATACTGGTTGGTTAATTGGCTTCTGACAGAATCATCCCGTGTGTATATGTGGTAGGGAAAATAGATTGTAAGCTCTGCTGGAGTCACATATTATCTGTAATACTCTGTGTAATATGTAGGCGCTCTAAAAAGCCCATGGGGGGTGTTTTCTACCTACAATAACGTAACGTTACAGGTGAGTTTAGCACCTGATTTATTGGTGACCGTTTTCTTTCTAGGGGTAAAGAATGAACTGTCTGAGCTTAGATGGTAAAAGATAACTGAGATTGTGATTTGTACAACAGACATTTTGGGACATTTAGGACACAGGTCTGTAGACATGTCATTAACATGTAATAAAATAAAACATTCTGCCATATTTTCCTTATATGGTGACGTTTGATTAAAGGTTTATTTGCCGGTAATTACATGTGTGTTTCAGCCCTCAGGAACATGTATTCAGTGTCATCCCAGGAACCTGTGTATGAAGAGATTGATCTAAGAATGATGAAGAAGTATCAGAGCGTGTCCCAAGAATCAGGTATGCTCTGCTGTGATTACCTGTATGACACACGTTAGTTACTGGGTGTGAGTTTATATTGTGTGTGTACGGTACATACCTTCATGTGACAGTAACACAGTGTTCTGACATGACCTGTATGACACACGTTAGTTACTGAGTGTGAGCTTAGATTGTGTGTGTACGGTACATACCTTCATGTGACAGTAACACAGTGTTCTGACATGACCTGTATGACACACGTTAGTTACTGAGTGTGAGCTTAGATTGTGTGTGTACGGTACATACCATCATGTGACAGTAACACAGTGTTCTGACATGACCTGTATGACACACGTTAGTTACTGGGTGTGAGCTTAGATTGTGTGTGTACGGTACATACCTTCATGTGACAGTAACACAGTGATCTGACATGACCTGTATGACACACGTTAGTTACTGGGTGTGAGCTTAGATTGTGTGTGTACGGTACATACCTTCATGTGACAGTAACACAGTGATCTGACATGACCTGTATGACACACGTTAGTTACTAGGTGTGAGCTTAGATTGTGTGTGTACGGTACATACCTTCATGTGACAGTAACACAGTGTTCTGACATGACCTGTATGACACACGTTAGTTACTGAGTATGAGCTTAGATTGTGTGTGTACGGTACATACCTTCATGTGACAGTAACACAGTGTTCTGACATGACCTGTATGACACACGTTAGTTACTGGGTGTGAACTTAGATTGTGTGTGTACGGTACATACCTTCATGTGACAGTAACACAGTGTTCTGACATGACCTGTATGACACACGTTAGTTACTAGGTGTGATCTTAGATTGTGTGTACGGTACATACCTTCATGTGACAGTAACACAGTGTTCTGACATGACCTGTATGACACACGTTAGTTACTGGGTGTGAGCTTAGATTGTGTGTGTACGGTACATACCTTCATGTGACAGTAACACAGTGTTCTGACATGACCTGTATGACACACGTTAGTTACTGGGTGTGAGCTTAGATTGTGTGTGTACGGTACATACCTTCATGTGACAGTAACACAGTGTTCTGACATGACCTGTATGACACACGTTAGTTACTGGGTGTGATCTTAGATTGTGTGTGTATGGTACATACCATCATGTGACAGTAACACAGTGTTCTGACATGACCTGTATGACACACGTTAGTTACTGAGTGTGAGCTTAGATTGTGTGTGTACGGTACATACCTTCCAAATTAGCCAAAATAAATACAATAAATGAGGATATGAAGCAGTGATTGGATCCCTCTATGTATAATATAATAATGTTTTATGCAGTGTTTTACCCTGATGGCCTTGATGAGAAACTGGAATACTATACAAGTGAGGAGAGACATCATATGATGCCAGAGCCAGGTAACATGCATGACCAGAGCCAGGTAACATGCATGACCAGAGCCAGGTAACATGCATGACCAGAGCCAGGTAACATGCATGACCAGAGCCAGGTAACATACATGACCAGAGCCAGGTAACATACATTACCATAACCAGGTAACATGTATGACCAGAGATAGGTAACATACATTACCATAACCATGTAACATGCATGACCAGAGCCAGGTAACATACATGACCAGAGCCAGGTAACATACATTACCATAACCAGGTAACATGTATGACCAGAGCCAGGTAACATACATTACCATAACCAGGTAACATGTATGACCAGAGCCAGGTAACATACATGACCAGAGCCAGGTAACATACATGACCAGAGCCAGGTAACATACATGACCAGAGCCAGGTAACATACATGATCAGAGCCAGGTAACATGCATGACCAGAGCCAGGTAACATACATGACAAGACCACATTGTAAGATAAACATTAGTGGTTACATTGTGTCTAGAAATGTATTATAACTAACAGATGTGTTTGTACAGTTATATTATATAACGACTTACTTACTAGCACAATACAATTAGCACATAATGTATAAGCTGCAGTAGATTTCCATTTGATTTATAAAGGGAAGAATAACAGATCTTTGTATTATCTCCATATAATATAATATACGCTCCAGTAAGATACGTTGTCATCACTGCAGACATGTCACTGTGACGTTATCCTAGGTTCCTCTCTGGAGAACAAGATGACAGAATATGATGACACTGGATTATCCTATGAGAACCTCAACAATGATGAAACAACAACCGACGGGAGCAAAGGTCACTGTTCATTCATATCACTGGGTCACTGGTTATAAGTCACTATTGTGATGTGAGAAATATTGTATGTTCACATGTAATATGTGACAGTAACGTGGGGTTATATAGTGATCACTGCACTCAGTCACAGTGCTTAGTGTACAGTCATGTATGTCACATGTAATATGTGACAGTAACGTGGGGTTATATATAGGGATGAGCGCACTCGGATTTCTGAAATCCGAGCCCACCCGAACGTTGCGGATCCGAGTCGGATCCGAGACAGATCCGGGTATTGGCGCCAAATTCAAAAGTGAAACTGAGGCTCTGACTCATAATCCCGTTGTCGGATCTCGCGATACTCGGATCCTATAAATTCCCCGCTAGTCGCCGCCATCTTCACTCGGGCATTGATCAGGGTAGAGGGAGGGTGTGTTAGGTGGTCCTCTGTGCTGTTTAGTTCTGTGCTGTTTAGTTCTGTGCTGTTTAGTTCTGTGCTGTTTAGTTCTGTGCTGTTTAGTGCTGTGCTGTGCTGTGCTGTTTAGTGCTGTGCTGTGCTGTGCTGTGCTGTGCTGTGTTCTGCAGTATCAGTCCAGTGGTGCTGTGTGCTGTGCTCTGTCCTTCTGAGGTCAGTGGTGCTGCTGGGTCCTGTGCTGTGTCCTGTTCAGTCCAGTGGTGCTGTGTCCTGTGCTCTGTGCTTCTAAGGGCATAGTTATTTCCCCAATATTCCCCTGTGTTTAAAAAAATAAAAAAAAGTTTTTTTAAAAAAATACCAAAAACTACTTTAATATTTTTTAATTACCACAAAATTTTCACAACCAATCCTGCAGTATAAGCCCATTGGTACTGCAATATTACCAAGTTCACACATTCAGCAGTAAAAGTCCAGTGGTACTGCAATATTACAAAGTTTACACATTCTGCAGTATCAGTCCAGTGGTGCTGTGTCCTGTGCTCTGTCCTGCTGAGTTCCGTAGTGCTGCTGGGTCCTGTGCCGTGTCCTGTTCAGTCCAGTGGTGCTGTGTCCCGTGCTCTGTGCTTCTAAGGGCATAGTTATTTCCCCATTATTCCCAAGTTTTTAAAAAATAAAAAAAAAGTAAAAAAAAATAAAAAATTTAAAAAAAAAAAAATATATAATAATTATAACCAAATTTGCAAAACCAATCCAGCATTATAAGTCCATTGGTACTGCAATATTACCAAGTTCACACATTCTGCAGTATCAGTCCAGTGGTGCTGTGTCCTGTGCTCTGTCCTGCTGAGTTCCGTAGTGCTGCTGTGTCCTGTGCCGTGTCCTGTTCAGTCCAGTGGTGCTGTGTCCTGTGCTCTGTGCTTCTAAGGGCATAGTTATTTCCCCACTATTCCCAAGTTTTTTAAAAATAAGAAAAAAGTAAAAAAAAATAAAAAATTTAAAAAAAAAAATAAAAATAATAATTATAACCAAATTTGCAAAACCAATCCAGCAGTATAAGTCCATTGGTACTGCAATATTACCAAGTTCACACATTCTGCAGTATCTTGTGCTACATATAATGGAGACCAAAAATTTGGAGGATAAAGTAGGGAAAGATCAAGACCCACTTCCTCCTAATGCTGAAGCTGCTGCCACTAGTCATGACATAGACGATGAAATGCCATCAACGTCGTCTTCCAAGCCCGATGCCCAATCTCGTAGTACCGGGCATGTAAAATCCAAAAAGCCCAAGTTAAGAAAAAGTAGCAAAAAGAGAAACTTAAAATCATCTGAGGAGAAACGTAAAGTTGCCAATATGCCATTTACGACACGGAGTGGCAAGGAACGGCTTAGGCCCTGGCCCGTGTTCATGACTAGTGGTTCAGCTTCAACCACGGATCTTAGCCCTCCTCCTCCTCCCCCCCCTACAAAAAATTGAAGAGAGTTATGCTGTCAGCAACAAAACAGCAAACAACTCTGCCTTCTAAAGAGAAATTATCACAAATCCCCAAGGCGAGTCCAAGGGTGTTGGTGGTTGTCAAGCCTGACCTTCCCATCACTGTACGGGAAGAGGTGGCTCGGGAGGAGGCTATTGATGATGTAGCTGGCGCTGTGGAGGAACTTGATGATGAGGATGGTGATGTGGTTATTGTAAATGAGGCACCAGGGGGGGAAACAGCTGATGTCCATGGGATGAAAAAGCCCATCGTCATGCCTGGTCAGAAGACCAAAAAATGCACCTCTTCGGTCTGGAGTTATTTTTATCCAAATCCAGACAACCAATGTATGGCAATATGTAGCTTATGTAAAGCTCAAATAAGCAGGGGTAAGGATCTTGCCCACCTAGGAACATCCTCCCTTATACGTCACCTGAATAACCTTCATAGTTCAGTGGTTAGTTCAGGAACTGGGGCTAGGACCCTCATCGGTACAGGGACACCTAAATCCCGTGGTCCAGTTGGATACACACCAGCAACACCCTCCTCGTCAACTTCCTCCACAATCTCCATCAGATTCAGTCCTGCAGCCCAAGTCAGCAGCCAGACTGAGTCCTCCTCAATACGGGATTCATCCGAGGAATCCTGCAGCGGTACGCCTACTACTGCCACTGCTGCTGTTGCTGCTGTTAGTCGGTCATCTTCCCAGAGGGGAAGTCGTAAGACCGCTAAGTCTTTCACAAAACAATTGACCGTCCAACAGTCGTTTGCCATGACCACCAAATACGATAGTAGTCACCCTATTGCAAAGCGTATAACTGCGGCTGTAACTGCAATGTTGGTGTTAGACGTGCGCCCGGTGTCCGCCATCAGTGGAGTGGGATTTAGAGGGTTGATGGAGGTATTGTGTCCCCGGTACCAAATCCCCTCGAGATTCCACTTCACTAGGCAGGCGATACCAAAAATGTACAGAGAAGTACGATCAAGTGTCCTCAGTGCTCTTAAAAATGCGGTTGTACCCACTGTCCACTTAACCACGGACATGTGGACAAGTGGTTCTGGGCAAACGAAGGACTATATGACTGTGACAGCCCACTGGGTAGATGCATCCCCTTCCGCAGCAACAGCAACAGCTGCATCAGTAGCAGCATCTACAAAATGGCTGCTCATGCAAAGGCAGGCAACATTGTGCATTACAGGCTTTAATAAGAGGCACAACGCTGACAACATATTAGAGAAAATGAGGGAAATTATCTCCCAGTGGCTTACCCCACTTAGACTCTCATGGGGATTTGTGGTGTCAGACAATGCCAGTAACATTGTGCGGGCATTAAATATGGGCAATTTCCAGCACGTCCCATGTTTTGCCCACACCATTAATTTGGTGGTGCAGCATTACCTCAAGAGTGACAGGGGTGTGCAGGAGATGCTTGCGGTGGCCCGCAAAATTGCTGGACACTTTCGGCATTCAGCCAGTGCCTACCGCAGACTAGAGGCACATCAAAAAAGCTTGAACCTGCCCTGCCATCACCTCAAACAAGAGGTTGTGACGCGCTGGAACTCCACCCTCTATATGCTGCAGAGGATGGAGGAGCAGCAAAAGGCCATTCAGGCCTACACAGCCACCTACGACATAGGCAAAGGAGTGGGGATGCGCCTGAGTCAAGCGCAGAGGAGACTGATTTCCGTGTTGTGCAAGGTTCTGCAGCCATTTGAACTTGCCACACGAGAAGTCAGTTCCGACACTGCCAGCTTGAGTCAGGTCATTCCCCTGATCAGGCTGTTGCAGAAGCAGCTGGAGAAAGTGAGGGAGGAGCTGGTAAGCCATTGCGATTACAGCAAGCATGTAGCTCTTGTGGATGTAGCCCTTCGTACGCTTTGCCAGGATCCGAGGGTGGTCACTCTTTTAAAGTCAGAGGAATACATTCTGGCCACCGTGCTCGATCCTCGGTTTAAAGCGTATGTTGTGTCTCTGTTTCCGGCGGACACAAGTCTACAGCGGTGCAAAGACCTGCTGGTCAGGAGATTGTCCTCTGAAGAGGACCGTGACATGCCAACAGCTCCACCCTCATTTTCTTCCACATCTATGGCTGCGAGGAAAAAGCTCAGTTTTCCTAAAAGAGCCGCTCGCGGGGATGCTGATAACATCTGGTCCGGACTGAAGGACCTGCCAACCATTGCAGACATGTCTACTCTCGCTGCATTGGATGCTGTGACAATAGAAAAAATTGTGGATGATTACTTTGCTGACACCATCCAAGTAGACATGTCAGACAGTCCATATTGTTACTGGCAGGAAAAAAAGGCAGTTTGGAAGCCCCTGTACAAACTGGCTCTATTTTACCTGAGTTGTCCCCCCTCCAGTGTGTACTCGGAAAGAGTTTTTAGTGCAGCGGGGAACCTGGTCAGTGAGCGGCGAAGGAGGTTGCTTCCTCACAACGTTGAAAAAATGATGTTTATAAAAATGAATAATCAATTCCTCAATGAAGTACAGCACTGCCCTCCAGATACTACAGAGGGACCTGTGGTTGTGGAGTCCAGCGGGGACAAATTGATAATGTGTGATGAGGAGGAAGTAGACACTGTAGGGGGAGAGGAATCAGAGGTTGAGGATGAGGACGACATCTTGCCTCAGTAGAGCCTGTTTAGTCTGTACAGGGAGAGATGAATAGCTTTTTTGGTGTGGGGGCCCAAACAAACCAATCATTTCAGTCAAAGTTGTTTGGTAGGCCCTGTCGCTGAAATGATTGGTTTGTTAAAGTGTGCATGTCCTATTTCAACAACATACCTCTCAACTGCAGCTCATCCCTCCTCTGCGGGGATAATGTCTCCTGTGCTCTGACACGTCACTCTGTGTACTCTCAGCCTCAGGATCTGACACTACAGCTACCATGCCTCTTGTAGCAGCCCTCACTCCAGGGCCTCTTCCATGTGCAGTGTCCCCCTCTCTCTTGGGTTCACTATAGTGGCATGGAGTTCTCCCCCTCATCCAGGGCACACATTCCTTGCCCTGGCTCAGTCACCACGCTCAGACTTCCAGGCAATGCTGGGGGAGCCTGGGAGCTTCCACCCCAGGTCCCCAGCTACAACTCTCCTCTCCTGTGTCTTCTCTCTCTTTCTGACACTTTAAAGATCGTGCCTTTAAATGAAAAAGTCAGTCTTCATTGCACGACTATGTGCAAGTGCAACAGGGACATTTTTTTGGGTTTACAAAGTCAAACAATAACACTTCGACCCTGTCTGTCTGGGGTCTCTCAATGACGAATTGTCTGTAGCATGTTTGGAGGAGGTATTGTGGCCCCGGTATCAAATTGGGTACCGGGGCCACCCCACTATGCAGTCCAGATACTTGTTTGGTGGAATTCCGACACGTGGAGGGTTTTTTAATTATATTGTGGCCTCGGTACCAAATTGTGTACCGGGGCCACCACACTACGCAGTCAAGATACTTGTTTGGTGGAATTCAGACCAGTTGAGGGTTTTATTATTATATTGTGTGGACCACTCTATCTATACCACACTACAACTCTATACCACTCTATTTCCTACTTTAATTCTATTTAATTCTATTTCCTACTTTAATTCTATTACTAATTAATTACCATAAAGAGGAACAAAAAAAACCAATTTTACCAAAAGTATAATATGACTTAGACTTACAAACACTACACTTTAAAGATCGTGCCTTTAAATGAAAAAGTCAGTCTTCATTGCACGACTATGTGCAACAGGGACATTTTTTTGGGTTTACAAAGTCAAACAATAACACTTCGACCCTGTCTGTCTGGGGTCTCTCAATGACGAATTGTCTGTAGCATGTTTGGAGGAGGTATTGTGGCCCCGGTATCAAATTGGGTACCGGGGCCACCCCACTATGCAGTCCAGATACTTGTTTGGTGGAATTCCGACACGTGGAGGGTTTTTTAATTATATTGTGGCCTCGGTACCAAATTGTGTACCGGGGCCACCACACTACGCAGTCAAGATACTTGTTTGGTGGAATTCAGACCAGTTGAGGGTTTTATTATTATATTGTGTGGACCACTCTATCTATACCACACTACAACTCTATACCACTCTATTTCCTACTTTAATTCTATTTAATTCTATTTCCTACTTTAATTCTATTACTAATTAATTACCATAAAGAGGAACAAAAAAAACCAATTTTACCAAAAGTATAATATGACTTAGACTTACAAACACTACACTTTAAAGATCGTGCCTTTAAATGAAAAAGTCAGTCTTCATTGCACGACTATGTGCAACAGGGACATTTTTTTGGGTTTACAAAGTCAAACAATAACACTTCGACCCTGTCTGTCTGGGGTCTCTCAATGACGAATTGTCTGTAGCATGTTTGGAGGAGGTATTGTGGCCCCGGTACCAAATTGTGTACCGGGGCCACCACACTACGCAGTCAAGATACTTGTTTGGTGGAATTCAGACCAGTTGAGGGTTTTATTATTATATTGTGTTGACCACTCTATCTATACCACACTACAACTCTATACCACTCTATTTCCTACTTTAATTCTATTTAATTCTATTTCCTACTTTAATTCTATTACTAATTAATTACCATAAAGAGGAACAAAAAAAACCAATTTTACCAAAAGTATAATATGACTTAGACTTAGAAACACTACACTTTAAAGATCGTGCCTTTAAATGAAAAAGTCAGTCTTCATTGCATGACTATGTGCAACAGGGACATTTTTTTGGGTTTACAAAGTCAAACAATAACACTTCGACCCTGTCTGTCTGGGGTCTCTCAATGACGAATTGTCTGTAGCATGTTTGGAGGAGGTATTGTGGCCCCGGTATCAAATTGGGTACCGGGGCCACCCCACTATGCAGTCCAGATACTTGTTTGGTGGAATTCCGACACGTGGAGGGTTTTTTAATTATATTGTGGCCTCGGTACCAAATTGTGTACCGGGGCCACCACACTACGCAGTCAAGATACTTGTTTGGTGGAATTCAGACCAGTTGAGGGTTTTATTATTATATTGTGTGGACCACTCTATCTATACCACACTACAACTCTATACCACTCTATTTCCTACTTTAATTCTATTTAATTCTATTTCCTACTTTAATTCTATTACTAATTAATTACCATAAAGAGGAACAAAAAAAACCAATTTTACCAAAAGTATAATATGACTTAGACTTACAAACACTACACTTTAAAGATCGTGCCTTTAAATGAAAAAGTCAGTCTTCATTGCACGACTATGTGCAACAGGGACATTTTTTTGGGTTTACAAAGTCAAACAATAACACTTCGACCCTGTCTGTCTGGGGTCTCTCAATGACGAATTGTCTGTAGCATGTTTGGAGGAGGTATTGTGGCCCCGGTATCAAATTGGGTACCGGGGCCACCCCACTATGCAGTCCAGATACTTGTTTGGTGGAATTCCGACACGTGGAGGGTTTTTTAATTATATTGTGGCCTCGGTACCAAATTGTGTACCGGGGCCACCACACTACGCAGTCAAGATACTTGTTTGGTGGAATTCAGACCAGTTGAGGGTTTTATTATTATATTGTGTGGACCACTCTATCTATACCACACTACAACTCTATACCACTCTATTTCCTACTTTAATTCTATTTAATTCTATTTCCTACTTTAATTCTATTACTAATTAATTACCATAAAGAGGAACAAAAAAAACCAATTTTACCAAAAGTATAATATGACTTAGACTTACAAACACTACACTTTAAAGATCGTGCCTTTAAATGAAAAAGTCAGTCTTCATTGCACGACTATGTGCAACAGGGACATTTTTTTGGGTTTACAAAGTCAAACAATAACACTTCGACCCTGTCTGTCTGGGGTCTCTCAATGACGAATTGTCTGTAGCATGTTTGGAGGAGGTATTGTGGCCCCGGTACCAAATTGTGTACCGGGGCCACCACACTACGCAGTCAAGATACTTGTTTGGTGGAATTCAGACCAGTTGAGGGTTTTATTATTATATTGTGTTGACCACTCTATCTATACCACACTACAACTCTATACCACTCTATTTCCTACTTTAATTCTATTTAATTCTATTTCCTACTTTAATTCTATTACTAATTAATTACCATAAAGAGGAACAAAAAAAACCAATTTTACCAAAAGTATAATATGACTTAGACTTAGAAACACTACACTTTAAAGATCGTGCCTTTAAATGAAAAAGTCAGTCTTCATTGCATGACTATGTGCAACAGGGACATTTTTTTGGGTTTACAAAGTCAAACAATAACACTTCGACCCTGTCTGTCTGGGGTCTCTCAATGACGAATTGTCTGTAGCATGTTTGGAGGAGGTATTGTGGCCCCGGTATCAAATTGGGTACCGGGGCCACCCCACTATGCAGTCCAGATACTTGTTTGGTGGAATTCCGACACGTGGAGGGTTTTTTAATTATATTGTGGCCTCGGTACCAAATTGTGTACCGGGGCCACCACACTACGCAGTCAAGATAGATAGATGCGTATTGCGTATCATAGATAAAGTACATTCAGTGGTGTGGGGCAAATTGAAAAATATTCCAAATGCACTGACATTATCAAAAACAAGAGGTTGTCACACGCTAAAACTCCAACATGTATATGATGGAGAGGATGGAGGAGCAGCCGTATGTGTAGTGTAATGCAGATCTGTTGAAGGTTTTTTATATATTTTATTGTGGTGCCCAGTGCCCACTCCTCTACGCAGTCCAGGTACAATTATTGGTGCGAATCATAAAAGTTCAGGGTTTTTAATATATTGTGGTGACCCACTCCTCTACGCAGTCCAGGTACAATTATTGGTGCGAATCATAAAAGTTCAGGGTTTTTAAGATATTGTGGTGACCCACTCCTCTACGCAGTCCAGGTACAATTATTGGTGCGAATCATAAAAGTTCAGGGTTTTTAATATATTGTGGTGACCCACTCCTCTACGCAGTCCAGGTACAATTATTGGTGCGAATCATAAAAGTTCAGGGTTTTTAATATATTGTGGTGACCCACTCCTCTACGCAGTCCAGGTACAATTATTGGTGCGAATCATAAAAGTTCAGGGTTTTTAAGATATTGTGGTGACCCACTCCTCTACGCAGTCCAGGTACAATTATTGGTGCGAATCATAAAAGTTCAGGGTTTTTAAGATATTGTGGTGACCCACTCCTCTACGCAGTCCAGGTACAATTATTGGTGCGAATCATAAAAGTTCAGGGTTTTTAATATATATTGTGGTGACCCACTCCTCTACGCAGTCCAGAAAGATACCTTGTTGCAACGTTTTGGACTAATAACTATATTGTGAGGTGTTCACAATACACTGTAAATTAGTGGAAATGCTTGTTATTGAATGTTATTGAGGTTAATAATAGCCTAGGAGTGAAAATAAGCCCAAAAACTTGATTTTTAAACTTTTTATGTTTTTTTCAAAAAAAATCCGAATCCAATACCTTAAATCCGAACCGAGACCTTTCGTCAAGTGTTTTGCGAGACAAATCCGAACCTCAAAAATAACGAAAATCCGGATCCAAAACACAAAACACGAGACCTCAAAAGTCGCCGGTGCACATCCCTAGTTATATAGTGATCACTGCACTCAGTCACAGTGCTTAGTGTACAGTCATGTATGTTCACCTGTAATATGTGACAGTAACGTGGGGTTATATAGTGATCACTGCACTCAGTCACAGTGCTTAGTGTACAGTCATGTATGTCACATGTAATATGTGACAGTAACGTGGGGTTATATAGTGATCACTGCACACAGTCACAGTGATTAGTGTACAGTCATGTATGTCACATGTAATATGTGACAGTAACGTGGGCTTATATAGTGATCAGTGCACACAGTGCTTAGTGTACAGTCATGTATGTCACATGTAATATGGGACAATAACGTGGGGTTATATAGTGATCACTGCACACAGTCACAGTGATTAGTGTACAGTCATGTATGTCACATGTAATATGTGACAGTAACGTGGGCTTATATAGTGATCAGTGCACACAGTGCTTAGTGTACAGTCATGTATGTCACATGTAATATGTGACAGTAACGTGGGGTTATATAGTGATCACTGCACTCAGTCACAGTGCTTAGTGTACAGTCATGTATGTTACATGTAATATGTGACAGTAACGTGGGGTTATATAGTGATCACTGCACTCAGTCACAGTGCTTAGTGTACAGTCATGTATGTCACATGTAATATGTGACAGTAACGTGGGGTTATATAGTGATCAGTGCACTCAGTCACAGTGCTTAGTGTACAGTCATGTATGTCACATGTAATATGTGACAGTAACGTGGGCTTATATAGTGATCAGTGCACACAGTGCTTAGTGTACAGTCATGTATGTCACATGTAATATGTGACAGTAACGTGGGGTTATATAGTGATCACTGCACACAGTCACAGTGATTAGTGTACAGTCATGTATGTCACATGTAATATGTGACAGTAACGTGGGCTTATATAGTGATCAGTGCACACAGTGCTTAGTGTACAGTCATGTATGTCACATGTAATATGTGACAGTAACGTGGGGTTATATAGTGATCACTGCACTCAGTCACAGTGCTTAGTGTACAGTCATGTATGTTACATGTAATATGTGACAGTAACGTGGGGTTATATAGTGATCACTGCACTCAGTCACAGTGCTTAGTGTACAGTCATGTATGTCACATGTAATATGTGACAGTAACGTGGGGTTATATAGTGAGCAGTGCACTCAGTCACAGTGCTTAGTGTACAGTCATGTATGTCACATGTAATATGGGACAGTAACGTGGGGTTATATAGTGATCAGTGCACACAGTGCTTAGTGTACAGTCATGTATGTCACATGTAATATGTGACAGTAACGTGGGGTTATATAGTGATCAGTGCACTCAGTCACAGTGCTTAGTGTACAGTCATGTATGTCACATGTAATATGTGTCAGTAACGTGGGGTTATATAGTGAGCAGTGCACTCAGTCACAGTGCTTAGTGTACAGTCATGTATGTCACATGTAATATGTGACAGTAACGTGGGGTTATATAGTGATCAGTGCACTCAGTGACAGTGCTTAGTGTACAGTCATGTATGTCACATGTAATATGTGACAGTAACGTGGGGTTATATAGTGAGCAGTGCACTCAGTCACAGTGCTTAGTGTACAGTCATGTATGTCACATGTAATATGTGACAGTAACGTGGGTTTATATAGTGAGCAGTGCACTCAGTCACAGTGCTTAGTGTACAGTCATGTATGTCACATGTAATATGTAACAGTAATGTGGGGTTATATAGTGAGCAGTGCACTCAGTCACAGTGCTTAGTGTACAATCATGTATGTCACATGTAATATGTAACAGTAACGTGGGTTTATATAGTGAGCAGTGCACTCAGTCACAGTGCTTAGTGTACAGTCATGTATGTCACATGTAATATGTGACAGTAACGTGGGGTTATATAGTGATCAGTGCACTCAGTGACAGTGCTTAGTGTACAGTCATGTATGTCACATGTAATATGTGACAGTAACGTGGGGTTATATAGTGAGCAGTGCACTCAGTCACAGTGCTTAGTGTACAGTCATGTATGTCACATGTAATATGTGACAGTAACGTGGGTTTATATAGTGAGCAGTGCACTCAGTCACAGTGCTTAGTGTACAGTCATGTATGTCACATGTAATATGTGACAGTAACGTGGGGTTACATAGTGAGCAGTGCACTCAGTCACAGTGCTTAGTGTACAGTCATGTATATCACATGTAATATGTAGAGATGAGCACACTCGGATTTTGTGAATCATAGCCCACCCGAACTTTGCCGATCCGAGTCGGATCCGGGTATTGGCGCCAAATGAAAACCTGAAACCGAGGCTCGGAATCATAATCCCGCTGTCGGATCTCGCGATACTCGGATCCTATAAATTCCCCGCTAGTCGCCGCCATCTTCATTCGGGCATTGATCAGGGTAGAGGGAGGGTGTGTTAGGTGGTCCTCTGTCCTGCTATATCCTGTGCTGTGCTGTGCTGTACTTTGCTGTGCTGTGTTCTGCAGTATCAGTCCAGGGGTGCTGTGTGCTGTGCTCTGTCAATTTTGAGTTCAGTGGTGCTGCTGGGTCCTGTGCTGTGTCCTGTTCAGTCCAGTGGTCCTGTGTCCTGTGCTCTGTGCTTCTAAGGGCATAGTTCTTATTTCCCCAATATTCCCAAGTGTTTAAAAAATTTAAAAAAAGTTATAAAAAAAAATACAAAAAAATAATTTAAAAAAAAATTAATTACAACAAAATTTGCAAAACCAATCCTGCAGTATAAGCCCATTGGTACTGCAATATTACCAAGTTCACACATTCAGCAGTAAAAGTCCAGTGGTACTGCAATATTACACATTCTGCAGTATCTTGTGCTACATATAATGGAGACCAAAAATTTGGAGGATAAAGTAGGGAAAGATCAAGACCCACTTCCTCCTAATGCTGAATCTGCTGCCACTAGTCATGACATAGACGATGAAATGCCATCAACGTCGTCTTCCAAGCCCGATGCCCAATCTCCTAGTACAGGGCATGTAAAATCCAAAAAGCCCAAGTTAAGTAAAAGTAGCAAAAAGAGAAACTTAAAATCATCTGCGGAGAAACGTAAAGTTGCCAATATGCCATTTACGACACGGAGTGGCAAGGAACGACTTAGGCCCTGGCCCGTGTTCATGACTAGTGGTTCAGCTTCACCCAAGGATCTTAGCCCTCCTTCTCCTCCCCCCACCCTACAAAAAATTGAAGAGAGTTATGCTGTCAGCAACAAAACAGCAAACAACTCTGCCTTCTAAAGAGAAATTATCACAAATCCCCAAGGCGAGTCCAAGGGTGTTGGTGGTTGTCAAGCCTGACCTTCCCATCACTGTACGGGAAGAGGTGGCTCGGGAGGAGGCTATTGATGATGTAGCTGGCGCTGTGGAGGAACTTGATGATGAGGATGGTGATGTGGTTATTGAAAATGAGGCACCAGGGGGGGAAACAGCTGATGTCCATGGGATGAAAAAGCCCATCGTCATGCCTGGTCAGAAGACCAAAAAATGCACCTCTTCGGTCTGGAGTTATTTTTATCCAAATCCGGACAACCAATGTATGGCCATATGTAGCTTATGTAAAGCTCTAATAAGCAGGGGTAAGGATCTTGCCCACCTAGGGACATCCTCCCTTATACGTCACCTGAATAACCTTCATAGTTCAGTGGTTAGTTCAGGAACTGGGGCTAGGACCCTCATCGGTACAGGGACACCTAAATCCCGTGGTCCAGTTGGATACACACCAGCAACACTCTCCTCGTTAACTTCCTCCACGATCTCCATCAGATTCAGTCCTGCAGCCCAAGTCAGCAGCCAGACTGAGTCCTCTTCAATACGGGATTCATCCGAGGAATCCTGCAGCGGTACGCCTACTACTGCCACTGCTGCTGTTGCTGCTGTTAGTCGGTCATCTTCCCAGAGGGGAAGTCGTAAGACCGCTAAGTCTTTCACAAAACAATTGACCGTCCAACTGTCGCTTGCCATGACCACAAAATACGATAGTAGTCACCCTATTGCAAAGCGTATAACTGCGGCTGTAACTGCAATGTTGGTGTTAGACGTGCGCCCGGTGTCCGCCATCAGTGGAGTGGGATTTAGAGGGTTGATGGAGGTATTGTGACCACGGTACCAAATCCCGTCGAGATTCCACTTCACTAGGCAGGCGATACCAAAAATGTACAGAGAAGTACGATCAAGTGTCCTCAGTGCTCTAAAAAATGCAGTTGTACCCACTGTCCACTTAACCACGGACATGTGGACAAGTGGTTCTGGGCAAACGAAGAACTATATGACTGTGACAGCCCACTGGGTAGATGCATCCCCTTCCGCAGCAACAGCAACAGCTGCATCAGTAGCAGCATCTACAAAATGGCTGCTCATGCAAAGGCAGGCAACATTGTGTATTACAGGCTTTAATAAGAGGCACAACGCTAACAACATATTAGAGAAACTGAGGGAAATTATCTCCCAGTGGCTTACCCCACTTAGACTCTCATGGGGATTTGTGGTGTCAGACAATGCCAGTAACATTGTGCGGGCATTAAATATGGAAAATTTCCAGCACGTCCCATGTTTTGCCCACACCATTAATTTGGTGGTGCAGCATTACCTCAAGAGTGACAGGGGTGTGCAGGAGATGCTTTGCGGTGGCGCGCAAAATTGCTGGACACTTTCGGCATTCAGCCAGTGCCTACCGCAGACTAGAGGCACATCAAAAAACCATGAACCTGCCCTGCCATCACCTCAAACAAGAGGTTGTGACGCGCTGGAACTCCACCCTCTATATGCTGCAGAGGATGGAGGAGCAGCAAAAGGCCATTCAGGCCTACACAGCCACCTTCAACATAGGCAAAGGAGTGGGGATGCGCCTGAGTCAAGCGCAGTGGAGACTGATTTCCGTGTTGTGCAAGGTTCTCCAGCCGTTTGAACTTGCCACACGAGAAGTCAGTTCCGACACTGCCAGCTTGAGTCAGGTCATTCCCCTGATCAGGCTGTTGCAGAAGCAGCTGGAGAAAGTGAGGGAGGAGCTGGTAAACCATTGCGATTACATCAAGCATGTAGCTCTTCGTACACTTTGCCAGGATCCGAGGGTGGTCACTCTTTTAAAGTCAGAGGAATACATTCTGGCCCCCGTGCTCGATCCTCGGTTTAAAGCGTATGTTGTGTCTCTGTTTCCGGCAGACACAAGTCTACAGCGGTGCAAAGACCTGCTGGTCAGGAGATTGTCCTCTGAAGAGGACCGTGACATGCCAACAGCTCCACCCTCATTTTCTTCCACATCTATGGCTGCGAGGAAAAAGCTCAGTTTTCCTAAAAGAGCCGCTCGCGGGGATGCTGATAACATCTGGTCCGGACTGAAGGACCTGCCAACCATTGCAGACATGTCTACTGTCGCTGCATTGGATGCTGTCACAATTGAAAAAAATGGTGGAGGATTATTTTGCTGACACCATCCAAATAGACATGTCAGACAGTCCATATTGTTACTGGCAGGAAAAAAAGGCAGTTTGGAAGCCCCTGTACAAACTGGCTCCATTTTACCTGAGTTGTCCCCCCTCCAGTGTGTACTCGGAAGGAGTTTTTAGTGCAGCGGGGAACCTGGTCAGTGAACGGCGAAGGAGGTTGCTTCCTCACAACGTTGAAAAAATGATGTTTATAAAAATGAATAATCAATTCCTCAATGAAGTACAGCACTGCCCTCCAGATAGTACAGAGGGACCTGTGGTTGTGGAGTCCAGCGGGGATGAATTGATAATGTGTGAGGAGGAGGAAGTACACACTGTAGGGGGAGAGGAATCAGAGGTTGAGGATGAGGACGACATCTTTCCTCAGTGGAGCCTGTTTAGTTTGTACAGGGAGAGATGAATTGTTATTTTGGTGTGGGGGCCCAAACAAACCAATCATTTCAGGCACAGTTGTTTGGTAGGCCCTGTCGCTGAAATGATTGGTTTGTTATAGTGTGCATGTCCTATTTCAACAACATAAGGGTGGGTGGGAGGACCCAAGGACAATTCCATCTTGCAACTCTTTTTTTGGCATTATGTGACCATTCAACAGTCGTTTACCATGTTCAAAAAGTAAAACAAAATGTCAACAAATTCAAAAAATTAAACCAAAAGTAAAATGCCCTGTCATTATTTAAAACAAGAGGTATTGACGTGCTTGAATTACTGTAGTGTTTATATGTTATAAACACTACACTTGGAAGTTGGAGGGGGTATTGTGGCCCCGGTACCAAATTAAGTACCGGGGCCACTCCACTATGCAGTCCAGATAGAGGTGTATCAGATATTAAACAACGTTGACTGATGCTGCAAAATTTTTAAATAATATTGTGGGGAACACTACACTATGCAGTCCATAAACTTTTTTGGTGGAATTCAGACCCGTGGAGGGTTTTTTAATTATATTGTGGCCCCAGCAAAAAATTGTGTATCGGGGCCACCCCACTACGCAGTCAAGAAACTTTTTTTTTGGAATTCAGACCCGTGGAGGGTTTTTTAATTTTATTGTAGGGATCACTCCTCTACGCAGTCCAGATAAATTTTTAGGTGCGATTCAGACCAGTTCAGGGTTTTTAAATTATATTGTGGTGACCACTCCTCTACGCATTCCAGGTACATTTTTTGGTGTAATTAAGACCAGTTGATGGTTTTCTTATTATATTGTGGTGACCACTCCTCTACGCAGTCCAGGTACAATTTTTGGTGTAATTAACACCAGTTGATGGTTTTCTTATTATATTGTGGTGACCACTCCTCTACGCAGTCCAGGTACAATTTTTGGTGTAATTAACACCAGTTGATGGTTTTCTTATTATATTGTGTAGACCACTCCACTACGCAGTCCAGAAAGATACCTCGTTGCAACGTTTTGGACTAATAACTATATTGTGAGGTGTTCAGAATACACTGTAAATTAGTGGAAATGATTGTTATTGAATGTTATTGAGGTTACTAATAGCATAGGAGTGAAAATAAGCCCAAAAACTTGATTTTTGAACTTTTTATGCTTTTTTCAAAAAAAAAATCCGAATCCAAAACCTTAAATCCGAACCAAAACCTTTCGGCAGGTGTTTTGCGAAACAAATCCGAACCCAAAACATCACGAAAATCCGAATCCAAAACACAAAACACGAGACACCAAAAGTCGCCGTTGCACATCCCTAGTAATATGTGACAGTAACGTGGGTTTATATAGTGATCAGTGCACACAGTCACAGTGCTTAGTGTACAGTCATGTATGTCACATGTAATATGTGACAGTAACGTGGGTTTATATAGTGAGCAGTGCACACCGTCACAGTGCTTAGTGTACAGTCATGTATGTCACATGTAATATGTGACAGTAACGAGGGGTTATATAGTGAGCAGTGCACTCAATCACAGTGCTTAGTGTACAGTCATGTATGTCACATGTAATATGTGACAGTACCGTGGGTTTATATAGTGAGCAGTGCACACAGTGCTTAGTGTACAGTCATGTATGTCACATGTAATATGTGACAGTACCGTGGGTTTATATAGTGATCAGTGCACACAGTCACAGTGCTTAGTGTACAGTCATGTATGTCACATGTAATATGTGACAGTAACGTGGGTTTATATAGTGAGCAGTGCACACCGTCACAGTGCTTAGTGTACAGTCATGTATGTCACATGTAATATGTGACAGTAACGAGGGGTTATATAGTGAGCAGTGCACTCAATCACAGTGCTTAGTGTACAGTCATGTATGTCACATGTAATATGTGACAGTACCGTGGGTTTATATAGTGAGCAGTGCACACAGTGCTTAGTGTACAGTCATGTATGTCACATGTAATATGTGACAGTACCGTGGGTTTATATAGTGAGCAGTGCACACAGTCACAGTGCTTAGTGTACAGTCATGTATGTCACATGTAATATGTGACAGTAACGTGGGGTTATATAGTGAGCAGTGCACTCAGTCACAGTGCTTAGTGTACAGTCATGTATGTCACATGTAATATGTGACAGTAACGTGGGTTTATATAGTGAGCAGTGCACACAGTCACGGTGCTTAGTGTACAGTCATGTATGTCACATGTAATATGTGACAGTAACGTGGGTTTATATAGAGAGCAATGCACATAGTCACAGTGCTTAGTGTACAGTCATGTATGTCACATGTAATATGTGACAGTACCGTGGGTTTATATAGTAACCAGCGCACTCAGTCACAGTGCTTAGTGTACAGTCATGTATGTCACATGTAATATGTGACAGTAACGTGGGGTTATATAGTGAGCAGTGCACTCAGTCACAGTGCTTAGTGTACAGTCATGTATGTCACATGTAATATGTGACAGTAACGTGGGTTTATATAGTAACCAGCGCACTCAGTCACAGTGCTTAGTGTACAGTCATGTATGTCACCTGTAATATGTGACAGTAATGTGGGATTATATAGTGAGCAGTGCACTCAGTCACAGTGCTTAGTGTACAGTCATGTATGCCACATGTAATATGTGACAGTAACGTGGGGTTATATAGTGAGCAGTGCACACAGTCACAGTGCTTAGTGTACAGTCATGTATGTCTCATGTAATATGTGACAGTAACGTGTGTTTATATAGTGAGCAGTGCACTCAGTCACAGTGCTTAGTGTAGTCATGTATGTCACATGTAATATGGGACAATAACGTGGGGTTATATAGTGAGCAGTTCACTCAGTCACAGTGCTTAGTGTACAGTCATGTATGTCACATGTAATATGTGACAGTAACGTGGGGTTATATAGTGATCAGTGCACTCAGTCACAGTGCTTAGTGTACAGTCATGTATGTCACATATAATATGTGACAGTAACGTGGGTTTATATAGTGAGCAGTGCACACAGTGCTTAGTGTACAGTCATGTATGTCACATGTAATATGTGACAGTAACGTGGGGTTATATAGTGATCACTGCACTCAGTCACAGTGCTTAGTGTACAGTCATGTATGTCACATGTAATATGTGACAGTACCGTGGGTTTATATAGTGAGCAGTGCACACAGTGCTTAGTGTACAGTCATGTATGTCACATGTAATATGTGACAGTACCGTGGGTTTATATAGTGATCAGTGCACACAGTCACAGTGCTTAGTGTACAGTCATGTATGTCACATGTAATATGTGACAGTAACGTGGGTTTATATAGTGAGCAGTGCACACCGTCACAGTACTTAGTGTACAGTCATGTATGTCACATGTAATATGTGACAGTAACGAGGGGTTATATAGTGAGCAGTGCACTCAATCACAGTGCTTAGTGTACAGTCATGTATGTCACATGTAATATGTGACAGTACCGTGGGTTTATATAGTGAGCAGTGCACACAGTGCTTAGTGTACAGTCATGTATGTCACATGTAATATGTGACAGTACCGTGGGTTTATATAGTGAGCAGTGCACACAGTCACAGTGCTTAGTGTACAGTCATGTATGTCACATGTAATATGTGACAGTAACGTGGGGTTATATAGTGAGCAGTGCACTCAGTCACAGTGCTTAGTGTACAGTCATGTATGTCACATGTAATATGTGACAGTAACGTGGGTTTATATAGTGAGCAGTGCACACAGTCACGGTGCTTAGTGTACAGTCATGTATGTCACATGTAATATGTGACAGTAACGTGGGTTTATATAGAGAGCAATGCACATAGTCACAGTGCTTAGTGTACAGTCATGTATGTCACATGTAATATGTGACAGTACCGTGGGTTTATATAGTAACCAGCGCACTCAGTCACAGTGCTTAGTGTACAGTCATGTATGTCACATGTAATATGTGACAGTAACGTGGGGTTATATAGTGAGCAGTGCACTCAGTCACAGTGCTTAGTGTACAGTCATGTATGTCACATGTAATATGTGACAGTAACGTGGGTTTATATAGTAACCAGCGCACTCAGTCACAGTGCATAGTGTACAGTCATGTATGTCACCTGTAATATGTGACAGTAATGTGGGATTATATAGTGAGCAGTGCACTCAGTCACAGTGCTTAGTGTACAGTCATGTATGCCACATGTAATATGTGACAGTAACGTGGGGTTATATAGTGAGCAGTGCACACAGTCACAGTGCTTAGTGTACAGTCATGTATGTCTCATGTAATATGTGACAGTAACGTGTGTTTATATAGTGAGCAGTGCACTCAGTCACAGTGCTTAGTGTAGTCATGTATGTCACATGTAATATGGGACAATAACGTGGGGTTATATAGTGAGCAGTTCACTCAGTCACAGTGCTTAGTGTACAGTCATGTATGTCACATGTAATATGTGACAGTAACGTGGGGTTATATAGTGATCAGTGCACTAAGTCACAGTGCTTAGTGTACAGTCATGTATGTCACATATAATATGTGACAGTAACGTGGGTTTATATAGTGAGCAGTGCACACAGTGCTTAGTGTACAGTCATGTATGTCACATGTAATATGTGACAGTAACGTGGGGTTATATAGTGATCACTGCACTCAGTCACAGTGCTTAGTGTACAGTCATGTATGTCACATGTAATATGTGACAGTACCGTGGGTTTATATAGTGAGCAGTGCACACAGTGCTTAGTGTACAGTCATGTATGTCACATGTAATATGTGACAGTAACGTGGGGTTATATAGTGAGCAGTGCACTCAGTCACAGTGCTTAGTGTACAGTCATGTATGTCACATGTAATATGTGACAGTAACGTGGGTTTATATAGTGAGCAGTGCACACAGTCACGGTGCTTAGTGTACAGTCATGTATGTCACATGTAATATGTGACAGTAACGTGGGTTTATATAGTGATCACTGCACTCAGTCACAGTGCATAGTGTACAGTCATGTATGTCACATGTAATATGTGACAGTAACGTGGGGTTATATAGTGAGCAGTGCACTCAGTCACAGTGCTTAGTGTACAGTCATGTATGTCACATGTAATATGTGACAGTAACGTGGGTTTATATAGAGAGCAATGCACATAGTCACAGTGCTTAGTGTACAGTCATGTATGTCACATGTAATATGTGACAGTACCGTGGGTTTATATAGTAACCAGCGCACTCAGTCACAGTGCTTAGTGTACAGTCATGTATGTCACATGTAATATGTGACAGTAACGTGGGGTTATATAGTGAGCAGTGCACACAGTCACAGTGCTTAGTGTACAGTCATGTATGTCACATGTAATATGTGACAGTACCGTGGGTTTATATAGTGAGCAGTGCACACAGTCACAGTGCTTAGTGTACAGTCATGTATGTCACATGTAATATGTGACAGTACCGTGGGTTTATATAGTAAGCAGTGCACATAGTCACAGTGCTTAGTGTACAGTCATGTATGTCACATGTAATATGTGACAGTAACGTGGGGTTATATAGTGAGCAGTGCACTCAGTCACAGTGCTTAGTGTACAGTCATGTATGTCACATGTAATATGTGACAGTAACGTGGGTTTATATAGTAACCAGCGCACTCAGTCACAGTGCATAGTGTACAGTCATGTATGTCACCTGTAATATGTGACAGTAATGTGGGATTATATAGTGAGCAGTGCACTCAGTCACAGTGCTTAGTGTACAGTCATGTATGCCACATGTAATATGTGACAGTAACGTGGGGTTATATAGTGAGCAGTGCACACAGTCACAGTGCTTAGTGTACAGTCATGTATGTCACATGTAATATGTGACAGTAACGTGGGTTTATATAGTGAGCAGTGCACTCAGTCACAGTGCTTAGTGTAGTCATGTATGTCACATGTAATATGGGACAATAACGTGGGGTTATATAGTGAGCAGTTCACTCAGTCACAGTGCTTAGTGTACAGTCATGTATGTCACATGTAATATGTGACAGTAACGTGGGGTTATATAGTGATCAGTGCACTCAGTCACAGTGCTTAGTGTACAGTCATGTATGTCACATGTAATATGTGACAGTAACGTGGGTTTATATAGTGAGCAGTGCACTCAGTCACAGTGCTTAGTGTATAGTCATGTATGTCACATATAATATGTGACAGTAACGTGGGGTTATATAGTGAGCAGTGCACTCAGTCACAGTGCTCAGTGTACAGTCATGTATGTCACATGTAGTATGTAGAGATGAGCGCACTCGGATTTTGTGAATCATAGCCCACCCAGCATGCATTGCTGAAGGCTGCGCCATATAACAGTTGCTGCTCTAGGAAGTGGTAACAACCTGTGGCTGGGAGTGAGAACACTAGAGGCCCAACTGTTGTCTGGTGCAAGTGGTCCAGCACTGGGTAAAAGTGGTGTTTGAAATGACAATATTCAGTATATTCTTTAAATAACTAAGGTTAAATCTGCCTTGCATGCTATTTGTCCCCTCTCCTTGCAGACTGGTGGGGCTTCTCTATCTTCTATCACTCTGGAATGGGGAGTACAGAGAGGGCTTGTGTGCTGAAGCCTGAATCCCCATACGGCTGAGTGCTTGTTTGGAAGTCCTGTTCTCAATATAGGTCACATTGCAGTTTAATGTTCCGTCTATTGACTCCTCCAATTTTACGCCTGGATATAATTTATATTGTTGACCATTAACACTTTATGTTTGGGATGCTAACTACACCCACCACTTAATAATTACCAAAACACTATCCCTTAAATTACCTCTATTCAAGAAATACATTTTTGTTACCTTTGAGTCTGCGAACCCTATTCAGGGTGAAGGCAGCATATAAACGGAAATCAGTCACTTTTAGAAGACTGCGACAAAGTTGTTTAATTTGGACATCAACATTGCTCCCAAAATGATGCAAGATAGAAGAGCTTTGTTGTACAAAGTAGCTTTTTAAAGATGGCAACTGTCCACAAATGGATGGGAACAGTAATCGCATTGATTATTTCAGGGTCATATATAATGTCCAATCATGAGTGTACATTTTTTCCACCGTGGTTTATCCTGTTTTGTTCCAGGCCAGGAGATGCTGGAAAGAAGGACAGCTCTTCTGAGATACGTCCTTCTCCTGCCCCTTTGTTGACTACCTAGAGCAACCATCCAATGAACACACGACCCTGCCCACCAGAAAGCAGAGACACCCGGCAGTGAGCCAGGGAGCAGCTCCTCAGGTGAAGGCCAACGGTGATAACGCATATATATATATATATAACCTCATATCCTACTGACTAACCAAATAACGTAAACCATATTAACGCCCGGCTAGGATTAAGATGGCTACCGCTGGTGGGCTTGAGTTGATTACCTGGGTTACTTCACAGTGGATGTTTGATGATACCTACAATAACAACATCCCAAGGTGTTTGGATTCTACAGTTAGAACGGATAAACACAGCGGATCTCTTGGTTAAGCTTTCCAAAGTATATAGCACTGTATCTAGGGCAGTCGCTACAGGCCCCTAGTTTAACTCTTAAGCCGTATAATTGCACTTGGCTTCCTCTGATTCACAGCAAAGGTAATACACGTATCTGTCCCAACAGCGTTTGTGGAGGGTTATTTCTGGAGCAACGGTGAGAGCCCAAGCCTCCTTTTGTTTGTAGTCCTCACAATTCACCCAGGTCAGGAGTCTCCCTCTCTGAAGTGGGGCTTACTTTAAAAGCCCACTGGCTAAGACCGTCACAGGGCACCCCCAGAGGCTCAATACTACTGGTCACTGGTAAAACATTTCCCACGTTCAGGGCCGTCTTTCTCTAAACCTGGACAACCCCCCTCTCTGACCTGGTCTCTCCTACACAAGCTGCCACTCAGTCTTGTATGTCTCTCTCTTGTACACAAGGGGCACACAGTCCAGGCTCTCTCCGCAAGTGCTGTTGGTTGTGGCCAACTCCGGCGACGCCATTTAGGCTGAGCCCCCCTGCCGCGCCTGTTCCCAACACTCTAGCAGCAGAGGGGTTTACGTGTATATATGGCCAGCCTAACTACAAGAAATTGGGCTCTGCAGCCATAACATGTGCATGTGTCTTACAGAGAGAGAACACTTGATAAAACATGCCTCTGTCTCAGTCATCATGAAATTTAACATTGAGCTGCAGGGCAATGATATCTACCTATACAGTACTTTATAACATTTGATGGAAGAAGCCATTGGTGCCCTCGGCCTACCATTGGGAAAGGAGGTGATTGCCTCAGTAATCATTTCTACTGTAAGAACCCTGACGGCAGATTCACCCCCTGGTCTCCAACTTTGCTTGTGTTGGAGGGAGGAATACAGATGACTATAGGATTGACAAAATTTACTAGCTGTTTTTCGGGAGACCCGTCACTTTGGTATCATGGGTTGAGTTCCATGCATCTCCGTAGATAAGATTGCCAAAAGTTTTCCACACCTATCACTTTGATCGTTTAATGACTACCCTTGGCTTTGTAGATGTCCGACACCAGGGTAGAGGAGACTGGAGGGCCCCAGAATGTATCACACAACCTGTCTCATGTTACAGTAAATCCCCAGGAGGAAAAGAGGTGCTGAGCTCAAGGATTAACACCAAAATGTTTATCTGCCAATGTGATCCAACTTTCATTGGTTTAGATCAAATCTAACTAGACCGTGCCCTACAGTGTTGTGATAATGTAGATAATACGACCACACTATACATCGGTCTTTTGAGCGGTGAAACGTTGCTGCCCATAAAATGATCTGAGGCCAACAATATCGGGTGTGTTTTTAAAGAAATATAAAGACCAATTTTTACGTTTATCCTTAAGGCCCTGGACAATACTAATCATGTTTGGTCTTGTTTAGTCATGTTCAAGTAGACCAATGAAATAGAATATGTGGTCATCAACTATAGGTCCCCTTCACTTTCCCAAACACCTAAGATCCTTCTACCTCAACAGTAGGAATGGTAGATGTTTGCAAAGCAACGGAATAATAAGTATTTATCATTAATGTTCTATTGGTCATGCGTATGTATTGAGCACATTGAATGTACCAGCAGTCAGCAATCGTGAACTTATCCTAAAACTTTTCCCTGCCCAGGTATCTGCAAACAGTCTCAGGTGAGGAAAAGCAGGGGACGTAAGAAGACTCGGAAGAGCTCAGAGAAGGAGGAAGATCTCAGTGATGACCCAGAAAGAAGGCGGGAAATGCAACAGTACTTGTTACTGAAGAGGTGGGTAACACCCAACTTAGAATCAATGGTCAATGGGGCAGCACGGTGGCTTAGTGGTTAGCACTTCTGCCTCATAGAACTGGGGTCATGAGTTCTATTCCCAACCATGGCCTTATCTGTGAGGAGTTTGTATGTTCTCCCCGTGTTTGCATGGGTTTCCTCCGGGTGCTCCGGTTTCCTCCCACACTCCAAAAACATACTGGTAGGTTAATTGGCTGCTAACAAATTGACCCTAGTCTCTCTCTGTCTGTGTCTGTATGTCTGTGTGTATGTATATTAGGGAATTTAGACTGTAAGCTCCAATGGGGCAGGGACTGATGTGAGTGAGTTCTCTGTACAGCGCTGTGGAATTAGTGGCGCTATATAAATAAATGATGATGATGAATGGTCGGCAAGAAACGGCCAGTGTTGTTCTTAGCAAAACCGACACAACCATTTTCATTTTTCCAGTCATCCTGTCTGTATGTACTCAATAAGTAAGCCCCGCCCACAAGGCACATGGTTTAGATTAATAATGCAGCCTGTATTGCAGTGTAAAATTTAATCAGCGAAGACCAGAATCCTCTCCTATAATTTATGTCTCTGCGAGACCATAAATTGGTGCAGGTAATGGGTTGTTTTATCCGTAAACCTGCAAACCAGAAAGGAAATTGTTGCTGCAGTTCGGTGATATCATCATACACGGTCATGATCGTCCAGGGTTTCTTCATACAGTTACTGTGAGGAGCTCTGCTAAACACTTTGGTGAATGAATGCTAGGTACAATGTGTGTGTGTGTGTGTGTGTGTGTGTGTGTTTGTGTGCGGTGGGAGGGGGGTTGGTTGGAGAGGATGAAGGAGCAGCAGCAATGAGGATATGATGAGAGACCCTGGACTGTGCGCCCCTTGTGTACAAGAGAGAGTGGCAGCCTGTGTAGGAGGGACCAGGTCAGAGAAAAAGGCTTTCTAGGTTTAGAGTGTGTCAGAGGTAATGAGACAGCCCTGAACGTGGGAAATGTTTTACCAGTGACCAGTACCATTCAGCCTCCTGGAGAGCCTTGTGATCGTCTATATGCCATAGCTGTATAATACTCTCTAACTCACAAGTGTGTTCCAGCTCCTCTGCCCACCTTTGTTATAGAGGTGAATGATACAGTAAGAGGACTGTGGAGGTGAAATAATAGGCGGTATTGTGTAAGACTGGTCCCACTCTATGTAAAGGGTTGAAATTGAATTCCCAGCGCTCAACCTCCCCCTCTGAGACAGTGAAGTGGTGCAGTCCAGAAGCTTCCACCTCATTTATGTGGCGGGGGGAGGAGTTGTTACAGGTTCACACCTTGTCTATATGAATTGTTACCTTTTCTGTGACATGTGTTCACCTGTCGTTCTCTATCTCTGCAGCTCCGGCTGGATCCCGGATGGCACAGGGAAGTGGGTTAAGGATGAAACTGTTGAGTTTGACTCTGATGAAGAAGAGCCCCCTGCGATGCCACCACCCTGAGGACATCGGGTTGACCAGACTTGGGCATTAATATGAACGTCTAGTATACAGGCCCGTCATGGACACAGATTGGCCTCTTGTCCCACAGACACCAGTGGCTGCTAATCGGACACGGACAACAAAAGCTTCCTGACTCGGATTACTGCTACTCTCATCATCCCCATCTACGATTGTATGCTAACCAACAGCAGCTCACTGACCTGCAGTTCAGCATACTGCCCACTAGTGGGCGCTGTATGCTCAGGAATTCAACACTGTTTGTCAATTTGCCCTAGTTTGACCTATAACAATGCAAGTATTTGTATTTTACATTACCTGAAAAGATTTTTTTATTTGTGCATGAAATTAAACATGTCCCCTGTCCCTTTGTAACTGATTTCAATGTGTTCTCTCTTCGAAGTAAGCCATTGTCTGAAATATGGGTATTATATAACTATCCCAAAATACAGCCAAATCTGTTTTGGTTCCTTATATATAGACATACAGTATATTACCCTGCCGGGATCAGGAGAGGGTTGCAGGGAGTCTAAGATATATATATATATATATATATATATATATATATATATATATATATATATATATATATTAGAGATGGTCACTGACCCCCGTGTTTTGGTTTTGGATTCGGTTTTGGATCTGGATTACCGTCGTGTTTTGGTTTTGGTTTTGGTTTTGCAAAACCGCCATTGCGTGTTTTGGTTTTGTTTGGTTTTGTTTTGCTATTTTGTTGGAAAATACATGTTTTTGTGCCTAAAATAACCCAATTTAGTGCTCCAACTGTTTTAGAGATAAGTAATCTAATTGTTGAGGTAATAAATCATCCAAAAAAACTGTTTAATTCTTCGTTGGTAGGCCTTCATTTATTCTACACACAAAACAGATTGTCTTCCTCTCCATCTATGCATATTGGCAATGCAGCCATCGTCTTTGGATGTATATTACACCCTACACTCATAGTTAAATATGTAAAGAAAAAGAAAAAGACAGTTTGCTTTCTGTCTCTATAGGTCCCCCTCCACTTTTTTAAAAAAACAAAAAATTCAGCCATTATAGACTGTACAATATTAATTGACATGGAGAAAGCCAGTTTGGTTTCTGTCTCTCTAGGCCCCCCTCCACTTGTATAAAATACTAATAAATTCAGCCGTTATATACTGTACAATATAAATTGAAATGGACAAAGGCAGTTTGGTATCTGTCTGCATCAGATCCTCTCTCCACTAGGAGTAAAATAGAAAACTATTCAGCCGTTATATAATCTAGAATATAAATAGAAATTGAGAAAGGCAATTTGGTATCTGTCTGCATCATAATCATCAACATCATCATTAGCGCCCTCGTCGCCTACACAAATCTCCCCCTCATCCTCTTCTAATTCCAAAGTGGCATCCTCAATTTGGGTATCACCGGCTACACTCGGGCTATTAAGGCACACATCAGCAGAATGCTCACGATTAGACATCCCACTGTTGGATGGACTCTCCACAGGGATTGTTGTCATTTGTGAATCAGAGCAAATATTCTCCTGTAATGCCTCACTGTTATCTTGCAGCTCGGCTTTGACGCGTAACAGTAGTTGTGCACCAATTGTAGGCTGGGTAAATTTTTGGGATCTGCCACTAATAGCCAAAGGTGAAGGCCTCATTCTCTCTTTGCCACTGCGTGTGTAGAATGGCATGCTTGCAATTTTTTTTTTATCGTCACTTAACTTTTGCTCAGTTACACTTCTTTTTCGCTTCAATACAGTAAATTTTTTTTTGGTTTTTGTTTTTTGCACTAATTTGAAAACACTCTGTTGTTTGACATCGCCTTGGCCAGATGACGTACTGGGAACACTAACATCAGGACTGGTGACAGAACCTGGTTGCTCATTTAGATCATATGTGGACTGCTTTGAATCCATTCTGAGCGCAAACCACTGGGGAGTGCTAAAAATTATTTAGTAGATTCTGCTGACAGTTATGACTTTTGACAGCCAGAAATATTAATGCACAATTAGGGAGGACACCCCAAAAACACTGAGGAATGCTAAAAATTATTTAGTAGATTCTGCTGACAGTTATGACTTTTGACAGCCAGAAATATTAATGCACAATTAGGGAGGACACCCCAAAAGCACTGAGGAGTGCTAAAAATTATTTAGTAGATACTGCTGACAGATATGACTTTTGACAGCCAGAAATATTAATGCACAATTAGGGAGGACACCCCAAAAACACTGAGGAGTGCTAAAAATTATTTAGTGGATACTGCTGACAGATATGACTTTTGACAGCCAGAAATATTAATGCACAATTAGGGAGGACACCCCAAAAGCACTGAGGAGTGCTAAAAATTATTTAGTAGATACTGCTGACAGATATGACTTTTGACAGCCAGAAATATTAATGCACAATTAGGGAGGACACCCCAAAAACACTGAGGAGTGCTAAAAATTATTTAGTAGATACTGCTGACAGATATGACTTTTGACAGCCAGAAATATTAATGCACAATTAGGGAGGACACCCCAAAAACACTGAGGAGTGCTAAAAATTATTTAGTAGATACTGCTGACAGATATGACTTTTGACAGCCAGAAATATTAATGCACAATTATGGGGGACACCCCAAAAGCGCTGGGGAGTGCCAAATATGAAGAAAAAATAATAAACCTCTATCCTCCTCTCTGCACTAGCGATTTTGGTTAGAGCAATTGCAAGAACAATATTGTATTCTCTGTCCCTGCTCTAATTAGCCTATGACTACACCCTGCTCTCTCCCTCTGTCAAATGGCGATGGATTGCTGTGGAGGCGTGTATTTATAAAGTTGAAGTATCGCGAGAACCGAGTCCCGAGATCCGACGACGTCACAATGACGTTCGGCCTCGATTTGGATTCGGAATGGGCGGGAGAGTACCGAGCTGCTCAGCTCGGTACTCGGATACCCAAAGTTCGGGTGGGTTCGGTTCTCGGAGAACCGGACCCGCCCATCTCTAATATATATATATATATATATAGATTGGTTGCTATAGGCAACACCCCCACTTTTACTATTTCGAAGGTTTAGTAAATCTACCCCTTAGTGTCTAGCCTCTGCTCACCTAACATAGAGGTTGACAAAAAAAATCGTATGAACTTATCTTTGTTCTATAAGTGATTTTTATAATGGTCTGTTGAGAGTTTTTATGGTGTTTTCAAATAAATGTCAAACGTGTGTGTTGTACAATTCTTTGATATAATATCTATGTACTGGGTGAAGCCGAATTATAACAAATTGTTTACTCAAGAACCTTGTCTACAGAATGTCTTGAAGGGTACATATAATCTGACACATTACCATCTGCCAATACGACCCCATTTACCCTGTTCATCCTGTTTCCATAATACTTGACCCTTCCTTGAGGCCATGTGCTGTATCTGCCAAGAATACCTCCTCCGGTATCACATTCTCTGCTCTGACTGTAGAGAACCCTTCTATGGAACTAGAGCTGACATTTCCTGTTTGCTCTCTAGTCGTGTGTTCCTGTGAGGGATTTAAAGTATTGTTTTCCAGATCTCAGCTCTGCCCCTCTTAACAATAAAAGCATTTTGTATGTAAGTCAGATACAAAATCATCAGGTTTTCCCGTTTTAAATCTATTTAATCCTGGATAGGTGATAGACACACAACTAGACTAATAGGCTCTCTGTATTATGAGATCTGAAACCAGTAGGTCATACTCCGAGTCTTATTAAATTCTGCTAGAAAAAAAATGTTTGGTTAAAATTTCTTTCTATTGTATCATAATTCATTATTTGTAAAATTGTAATGCCTTAATGTATGTAATCACATAGAAGAATGTGGTGTTATCAGTGCTGGAAGTGAGCTGGTATACGGGGTATGTCATACTGCCGCTTCTCCTACTGCCATCATTGTAAAACTGTCAGATTCTATTCACTAACATTTTCCATACCGCAACTTCTAACTTTCCATTGTGACCACTGATCTGAAGAGAATACAGAAGTACTATAAAATTGTTCAGGAAAGATACCCAGGGAACGAAAACTTTCTTCAGGAACAAAAATGTCCATTTATATCCTGATTAAAGGACCTTTAATAGGATATAGTGAGAATCATATTGTCATTCTACCAAAGCTATGTTTAAGATACATCCAATTTTATTTTAGAACATCCCCCAGGTAAGAAGAATTTCAAAACCCGTTCTCTTATACTAAACTATACTATACTGATTAATTTATTAATGTTGCATTTAGGTCCACCAAATTTATTATAAACACTTATTGTGAAGGTAACATTGTCTATTTGTTATAGCTTATGCTACTCGTAGTGTAAACTTTATATATCAGATCATCTAAGATGGGTCTAGCTCTGTGTTCTTTGAATTTGGGTGCTTTCTGGTGATTGCACCTAATCTCGGTGATTGTGAGGTGGTGCAGGACTGGGTTTTTCAACAAAAACTGCACTTTGTCCTTTATGTTTCAAATGAATTGTTTACACAGAATAGCATAAAATAGCGGCGTTATAAGTTAATACTGGAAAGTGAGGATAATAAAACCTGAAACGTTTAGTTTACATTTTCTCCAGTTCATGGAAATCAGATTAAATCAACTGAAACCACCCAGATTCGGTGGAAACGATCGGAAATTGCAGCCAATCAATTGATCTCAAAATGATTCCACCAAATGCGGGTGATTTTATGGGATTGGACCTGATTTCAGTGAATGAAGGAAAAAGAAGAATATAAACAGGACTTGGGCTAATCCCCCAAATCAGGCTGTGCTTAGATGGACATATAGAGTTATACTTCTGCAGCCGTCCTGTTCTTCATGTATCAACCCTGAAATCAGTGGTTCAAAAATAATTGAGAACATAATATAATGGGTTATGCAATCCACCGAAATGAAGACATTAAAACACGTCCTATTTTTTTATTTTTGGTTTAATCTTTATTGAGGACTATACAGATATAAAGGGTACAAGACTTTCAGCAATGTACAGTAAAACATGCCTAAGTATGGATTTTTATACTGGGAAATCAGGTTAAAAAGCCAACAATCTGGACCATCTGGTACTCCACCAGACGTGCAATGTAGACCCTGTGACCGATCTGCATTTTCAGCAGAACCTTGCACAGTCCGAAGGGCACCTGTACCATCTGGAGAGGGTCTTCAACTGCGTTTCAACCACAGAGAGGCTGGAGGAACGGTGAATTGGAATATTTTTGGCCAAATGTTATCGGTTTCTGACCTTTCCAACTCCTCATCCCATGATTTTGCATAGCTCGGTAATGAACCATACAATTACAATTTACAATTAATATTTTGTAGATAGTGGAGATTGTGTGGCTGGGCTCCTGAGATGTGTAACAAAGATCCTCAAAGACGGTCAGTTTCCTCCCTGCCCCTGAAAGAATGGTCTTATCTTGGATGTAGTGTCTGGCTTGCAAATATAGCCAGAGATCAGGAAAGGAGAGATTCAGCCTCTCCTGCAAGTCAGAGAAGGAATATCCTACCATCTTCAACCAAGTGACCGCACCAGACCAACTCCCAATCTAACTATAGTCGTAAAACCCCGGTGGGAAGTTTGGATTGAGGGTCAGAGTGCTGAGAGGGGACAATGTGGAAGAAATGTATTTTAGTGTCCACAACCTAGCCCAGCATTAGAGGATAGGGCCAGCTGTGGGATGTGGGGCAGCCTGTTGATCCAAGGAGGAGATAGAGAGGGACTTTCAGCGTATAGCAGCATGTTGGCTCAGTGGTTGCACTTCTGTCTCCCAATGCTGGGGTCATGAGTTCGATTCCCAACCATGGCCTTATCTGTGTGGAGTTTGTATGATCTCCCTCTGTGTGGGTTTCCTCCCAACCCAAATGAATCACAAGCTAATTTCTGCGAGGGATGTAAATAGGAAGAGGTATAGGACTTTTGGTAGGGTGTTCATCTTGATAATATTAATCCTCCCCTGAAGCCTTAGGAACGTCATGTCCTCTATAAAGAGCAAAAATTGGAGATTAGTGGAATAAAATTCACCAAAAACAAGTTTGAGACTGTCCTTTTTTTTTTTTTTTTTTTTTAAATCTTCTTCAATCCACTGAATTCACCCAGATTTCTGACAAATTGAAGTAAAATCATTACTGTCACCCACTGATTTCATATCAGTGCCACTGAACCCGGATGATTTAACTAGATTTCTCCTGATTTCAGTGAATTAAGGAAAATTACAGATATAAACAGGACTGGCTTTAAAAAGTCCTGCTTTGATGGAATTATACAAATGTACCTCTGCACACCTTCCTTTCCTTATGTCTGAAATCCATAGTTCACAAAAAATTGGGATTGAGTAATCAATCAAATAAGACTGGAAATATGAACCAAAAACCCGTCCTGTTTTTTTCTTCAAATTTCTTCAATTCACTGAAATCAGGGAAAATCAACTGAAATCACCCAGATTCAGTGAGATTGATTTCAAATCAGTTTCACTGGATCTGGTGATTTCACTGGATTTCAGTGAATTTTTGAAAATAGCCAGAAAAAAACAGGACGGGGGTTTTTCTGTGTTGTTTTTCCTTCTGACGGGCACTGAGAACAATAAAATACCCTCCACCTCTTTATGTCTCCTCTCTGATATTCACTGTCAACAAATAATCAAGAATTTTAGCAATTCATCCAAACGTGGGCACTCGCTCTGGGAGGTCTTTAGACCCGAGGCAACACTACAACACAGCGCACTGCGGAGACTTTGAGCTGTGGCTACATGCTGTGACATCGGGCCATAGGCCGGCATAGGATTAAAGAATGTGTCCAGTTAATTTTTAAAGGAAAAAAAAGGTTTCTAAATAATATCAACCATTATCGTCAGCTATTTTTATAGCGCCATTAATTCTGCAGCGCTGTACAGAGAACTCGCTCACATCAGTCCCAGCCCATTGGCGCTTACAGTCTAAATTCCCTAACGTACACAGACTGAGAGAGACTAAAGTCAATTTAATAGCAGCAAACAAACCTACTCGTATGTTTTTTGGAGTGTGGGAGGAAATCCATGGAAATATGGGCACCATACAACCTCTACCCAGACAAAATCATGGGTGAGAATTGAACTCATGACCCCAGTACTGTGAAGCAGAGGTGCTAACCACTAAACCACTTTGTCTGACATCTCAGCTACCCACAGTTGGAAAAATCCTTGGCTATAGTTCTGGTGGGAAGTTTTCTATTTTGGGTCAGTGTGGTAAGAGGGGACAATGTGAAAGAAATGTATTTTAGATTCCTCAACCTAGCCCAGCATTGGAGGGTAGGACCAGCCGTGGGATGTGGGGCAGCCTGGTGAGCCAAGGAAGGAGATAGGGAGGGACCTATAGAGCATGGAAGATCAATGGCTTAGTGGTTAGCACACCTGCTTTGCAATGCTGGGGTCATGAGTTTGATACCTCACCATGGCCTTATTGGTGTGGAGTTTGTACGTTCTCTCTGTTTTTATGTGGGTGTCCCCCAGCCCAAATTAAATCACAAACTAATGTCTGGGAGGAAGAGGTATAAGTCTTTTGGTAAGGTGTTCATCTTGATATTAATCCTCCCCAGAAGCCTTAGGAGCGCCATGTCCTATATTAAGAGTGTAGTTTGGAGTTTAGCAAAATATAATTCCCCATAAACAAGTTTGAGACTGTCCTGTTTTTTTATCTTGAAGCTTCTTCAATTCACTGAATTCACCCAGATTTCTGACAAATTGAAGTAAAATCATTACTGTCACCCACTGATTTCAAATCAGTGCCACTGAACCCGGGTGATTTAACTAGATTTCTCCTGATTTCAGTAAATTAGGGAAAATTACAGATATAAACAGGACTGGCTTTAAAAAGTCCTGCTTTGATGGAATTATACAAATGTACCTCTGCACACCTTCCTTTCCTTATGTCTGAAATCCATAGTTCACAAAAAATTGGGATTAAGTAATCAATCAAATAAGACTGGAAATATGAACCAAAAACCCGTCCTGTTTTTTTCTTCAAATTTCTTCAATTCACTGAAATCAGGGAAAATCAACTGAAATCACCCAGATTCAGTGAGATTGATTTCAAATCAGTTTCACTGGATCTGGTGATTTCACTGGATTTCAGTGAATTTTTGAAAATAGCCAGAAAAAAACAGGACGGGGGTTTTTCTGTGTTGTTTTTCCTTCTGACGGGCACTGAGAACAATAAAATACCCTCCACCTCTTTATGTCTCCTCTCTGATATTCACTGTCAACAAATAATCAAGAATTTTAGCAATTCATCCAAACGTGGGCACTCGCTCTGGGAGGTCTTTAGACCCGAGGCAACACTACAACACAGCGCACTGCGGAGACTTTGAGCTGTGGCTACATGCTGTGACATCGGGCCATAGGTCAGCATAGGATTAAAGAATGTGTCCAGTTAATTTTTAAAGGAAAAAAAAGGTTTCTAAATAATATCAACCATTATCGTCAGCTATTTTTATAGCGCCATTAATTCCGCAGCGCTGTACAGAGAACTCGCTTACATCAGTCCCTGCCCATTGGCGCTTACAGTCTAAATTCCCTAATGTACACAGACTGAGAGAGACTAAAGTCAATTTAATAGCAGCAAACAAACCTACTCGTATGTTTTTTGGAGTGTGGGAGGAAATTCATGGAAATATGGGCACCATACAACCTCTACCCAGATAAAACCATGTGTGGGAATTGAACTTATGACCCCAGTACTGTGAGGCAGAGGTGCTAACCACTAAACCACTTTGTCTGACATCTCAGCTACCCACAGTTGGAAAAACCCTTGGCTATAGTTCTGGTGGGAAGTTTTCGATTTTGGGTCAGTGTGGTAAGAGGGGACAATGTGAAAGAAATGTATTTTAGATTCCTCAACCTAGCCCAGCATTGGAGGGTAGGACCAGCCGTGGGATGTGGGGCAGCCTGGTGAGCCAAGGAAGGAGATAGGGAGGGACCTATAGAGCATGGAAGATCAATGGCTTAGTGGTTAGCACACCTGCTTTGCAATGCTGGGGTCATGAGTTTGATACCTCACCATGGCCTTATTGGTGTGGAGTTTGTACGTTCTCTCTGTTTTTATGTGGGTGTCCCCCAGCCCAAATTAAATCACAAACTAATGTCTGGGAGGAAGAGGTATAAGTCTTTTGGTAAGGTGTTCATCTTGATATTAATCCTCCCAGAAGCCTTAGGAGCGCCATGTCCTATATTAAGAGCGTAGTTTGGAGTTTAGCAGAATATAATTCCCCATAAACAAGTTTGAGACTGTCCTGTTTTTTTATCTTGAAGCTTCTTCAATCCACTGAATTCACCCAGATTTCTGACAAATTGAAGTAAAATCATTACTGTCACCCACTGATTTCAAATCAGTGCCACTGAACCCGGGTGATTTAACTAGATTTCTCCTGATTTCAGTGAATTAAGGAAAATTACAGATATAAACAGGACTGGCTTTAAAAAGTCCTGCTTAGATGGAATTATACAAATGTACCTCTGCACACCTTCCTTTCCTTATGTCTGAAATCCATAGTTCACAAAAAATTGGGATTAAGTAATCAATCAAATAAGACTGGAAATATGAACCAAAAACCCGTCCTGTTTTTTTCTTCAAATTTCTTCAATTCACTGAAATCAGGGAAAATCAACTGAAATCAGCCAGATTCAGTGAGATTGATTTCAAATCAGTTTCACTGGATCTGGTGATTTCACTGGATTTCAGTGAATTTTTGAAAATAGCCAGAAAAAAACAGGACTGGGTTTTTCTGTGTTGTTTTTCCTTCTGACGGGCACTGAGAACAATAAAATACCCTCCACCTCTTTATGTCTCCTCTCTGATATTCACTGTCCACAAATAATCAAGAATTTTAGCAATTCATCCAAACGTGGGCACTCGCTCTGGGAGGTCTTTAGACCCGAGGCAACACTACAACACAGCGCACTGCGGAGACTTTGAGCTGTGGCTACATGCTGTGACATCGGGCCATAGGTCAGCATAGGATTAAAGAATGTGTCCAGTTAATTTTTAAAGGAAAAAAAAGGTTTCTAAATAATATCAACCATTATCGTCAGCTATTTTTATAGCGCCATTAATTCCGCAGCGCTGTACAGAGAACTCGCTCACATCAGTCCTTGCCCATTGGCGCTTACAATCTAAATTCCCTAACGTACACAGACTGAGAGAGACTAAAGTCAATTTAAAAGCAGCAAACAAACCTACTCGTATGTTTTTTGGAGTGTGGGAGGAAATCCATGGAAATATGGGCACCATACAACCTCTAACCAGATAAAACCATGTGTGGGAATTGAACTCATGACCCCAGTACTGTGAAGCAGAGGTGCTAACCACTAAACCACTTTGTCTGACATCTCAGCTACCCACAGTTGGAAAAACCCTTGGCTATAGTTCTGGTGGGAAGTTTTCGATTTTGGGTCAGTGTGGTAAGAGGGGACAATGTGAAAGAAATGTATTTTAGATTCCTCAACCTAGCCCAGCATTGGAGGGTAGGACCAGCCGTGGGATGTGAGGCAGCCTGGTGAGCCAAGGAAGGAGATAGGGAGGGACCTATAGAGCATGGAAGATCAATGGCTTAGTGGTTAGCACACCTGCTTTGCAATGCTGGGGTCATGAGTTTGATCTGGGGTTTTTCTGTGTTGTTTTTACTTCTAGTGGGCACTGAGAACAATAAAATACCCATCGCTTCTTTGTGTCTCCTCTCTGATATTCATTGTCCAGAAATAATCAAGAATAGCAATTCATCCAAATGCGGGCATTCGCTGTGGGCGGTCTTTAGACCCGAGGCAACACTACAACACAACGCACTGCGGAGACTTTGAGCCGTAGCTACAAGCTGCGACATTGGGCAATTGGCCGACGTAAGTGAAAAGATGTGCACATTTTATTTTTAATTAAAAAAAAAAAGTTTCTAAATTACAGCAACTGTCATCAGCTATTTATATGGCAAACACTAGGAGAATGTACAAACTCCACACAGATAAGGACATGGTTGGGAATTGAACTCACAACCCCAGTGTTGTGAGACAGAGCTGCTAACCACTAACCCACAGTGCTGTCCTTAATACTAGAGACATGTATGTATTATCTATTGATCTAAAATATAGTCCACTGAATCCAGAGGATTTTAAGTATTTTCCACTTAGTAAAATTCTCATGTGCCTGGGAATTAAAGGTAGATCTTGGCCTCTTAGAGAAACAACCCTACTAGTAGAAGCTAGATACTAACAGCTTTTAGGACAAATACCTGCTGTGAGAGAGGCAGCTGGGTGTCTTATAGGTGCTGTTGAGAGCTCATTGGCTGAATCATTGGCTCAACCCCCTGACTGGGCGTAGCCATGCAACCCCTTTGCCTTATTTGGACATAGCAGGGAGGTTATCGATGGAGAAATGATTTGTAAAGCTTCGGATTTCAATAAGTAAAAGTTGCATGTGGGTTTTTGCCAGATGTCGAGGTAGAAGGATGAGCGGTTCAAAAGCCATACTCAGGGCTGCCAAGAGGAATTCACGGCTCCAGTACAACAACTTCATGGGGCCCCACTTATAGCCGAGCACGCTAAAAAAAATTGCCTTTGCCCCCCTTCACACTCCGTCATGCTGTCCCGCTTCTTCATCACCAAATAGTGCCTTTTTCTCCCCCCTTCTTCATCTTCGTCATCATGCGATGGCGTCACACCATTTATTCAGTGCAAACGAAGGAGGGAAGACGCCGGCGTCGCGGTAATGTCAGTATTTGTATACTCACATGATCGCGGCGCCGGCGTCTTAGCCACAATCCCCAGCCCGGGCCCCCTGACATGCCCGGGCCACTGTAAATAGTACCCGCCCCCTCCCTTCACGGTGACCCTGGCCTTACCTGACAAATGACTAGAAAATCAGAACTCTGAGCAGCACGGTGGCTCAGTGGTTAGCCCTTCTGCCTCACAACACTGGGGTCATAAGTTTGAGTCCCAACCATGGCCTTATCTGTGTGGAGTTTGTATGTTCTCCCAGTGTTTGTGTGGGTTTCCTCCTACACTACAAAAAAACGTACTAGTTGTCACGAGCCGCGGTGGTACTCACAGCCGCCGCGGCTCGCTTCTGGCTCCCCCCTAGCGTCCCGGCCGTCACCTTGATGACCGGGACGTCATTTCCTCTTCCTGCCCGGCCGTCGCCAAGGCAACGGCCGGACGCCTCTTCAGTAGCGCTGCGTTCCGGCAGTGCTAGAAGCCGGGCGCATGCGCACATTAGACAGCCTGTGGGCTGATTGAATGAAGGGGGCTGAATTACAGGATATTAGCCTGCAACTGTGTATAGCAGGGACAAGCCCTGATTGGTCCTGCTCTGTATTTAAGGCAATGAGGTCTGCTGCCTCATTGCGGGTTATAGCTTCTGTTGCCAGTCTGCTGACCTGCTCTGTCTCTTGTTCCTGCCTGTTGAACATTCTACTGATTACCCGTGTGTGACCCTTTGCCTGGATTTGGACTTTGCATGTGTATCTCGTGACCCTGACCTCTGGCGTGTTTACCGACCTTCCTGTCTGCTCGTGACACTTGACCTCGGCCTGTTTATTGGAATTGCTATCCGCTGCCGGCCCTTGACCTCTGCTTGGACTTCACTCTGTTTGCCTGGGTTCTCCCCAGCCGGTACACACTTCACGACCCTCTGTCAGTTTGCAGCCCAGTCTGTCCCCACCACTAGGGGCTCCAGTGAACACCTGACTGGCAGAGTAGAATCCAGGTTGTGTTGTACCGACTGGAGGGGTTCCTAACACTAGTAGATTAATTGACTGTTAGATTGACCTTAGTCTCTCTCTCAGTGTATGTAGGGAATTTAGACTGTAAGCTCCAATGGGGCAGGGACTGACTTGAGGTCTGCAGAATTAGTGGTGCTATGAAAATAAGTGATGATTAGGCCATACCCACCAACACACACCCTTTTTGGATTAAATTAAAACCTTTTTCCCCAGTCAGAACCCTTTAGGGCGCTATAAATAGGGACAGTCCTGAAGAAAAAGAGGGATATTCTTTTTTGCGAGTGGGATCCGGGGTGTATAGGGTGTAGGTGTTCCTTGTCGTGCAGGGGGGCTGACTGCCATTTTCACTCTCCAAGGGGAATTGAATTTTGCTTATTAGTACTAGTACTAACAGATATTAGGGACCTGTGATTGCTTATTACACTGTATATGCTGCATCAGTTACTATCTCTTATATATTGTATTAAATATTTTATTAATATTGGCTTCTAGTTAATGTTTTTATTTTGTGTTCTTTACAATATAATGCTGTTTGAAGTTTACTACAATTCACTGAAATCAGGGAAAATCAACTGAAATCGGCCAGATTCATTGAAAATGATTTAAAATCACTGCAATCACCCCTTGATTTCAGACCAGTTCCACTGGATCTGGATGATTTCAGCTGATCTTAGCTTAATTCTGGTGGGAACCGAGAACAATAATGTACCCACAGCTTCCTTGTGTCTCATCTCCGATATTCATAGTCCACAAATAATCAAGAATTTTAGCAATTCATCCTGATGCGGGCACTCGCTGTGGGCGGTCTTTAGACCCGAGGCAACGCTACAACACGGCGCACTGCGGAGACTTTGAGCCGTGGCTACACACTGTCACATCGGGCATTTGGCCGCCGTAAGAGAAAAGATGTGTCCAGTTAATTTTTAAAGGAAAAAAAAAAGGGTTTCTAAATTATAGCAACTGTCATCTGTTGATCTAAAATAAATTCCACTGAATCTGGAGGATTTTATGCTTTTCCACTTACCAAAGTAAAAACAAAAGATTACACAAATGATTAACACAGGTCTGCAAAATTTAAGGTATTGAAAGCTTTTTTAATAATACTTTTATATTCTTAATTATACTCCTGTGTACATCAAGAAATCGTATATAAAAAAAATTGCCACATCACATTTACCTATAAGGGGGTTACATACATTTTTAAGAAAAAACAAGAAGTTTATTTGACATTTATTGTGAAACACGAAGACGTGTAGATGATATCACTGTGTTTTTGTCTTAATTACATAATAAAATAACAATAAAATCAAACAAGAATAGAAACAAAACTATAACTATTGAAAAAAATTGTTAATATCTTGTTTTTTATCTTGTTAATATCTTGGTGAACTCTCTACTTTAAAATTAATTCAGACAAAACAGAAACCCCACCCCAAACTTTTGACTGAAAATTAAATTCAACTTAAAAAATGAATTGTTGAGATTCTGGGGCTGCTTGAAACAGGGCAATTAACCATTCAGAAAAATGACAGGTCAAAGTCAATTTATTTACATAACTTAAATACAATGAACTTTTTGTTTTTTTTGCAATATCGCCCCCTTTTCCCACCAATCTGACTTTTTGTGGGCTGAGAGGATGAGAACGCAGCCAATCAAATCCTTAGGAACCAGCCATATTACTAAGGCTCAAAGTGTCTCCTGGCTCTGTGATGTCACCAGTTCCTGGGGAATAGGCCGGTTTCCCATGAGGTTTGGTTCAGCTCACAAAATGGCTGCCTCCGGTGTGTGTAGGTGACGTGTTCATGTTAGGACAGCATTGTGCAGTGTTACCAGAGAAGTTCTTTTACTAAGTCGGACATGGAGAAAGGATGGGTGGAGATGGAAGGACCAAATAAATGATTTATAAGAGGATTGCACATTAATAAAGACATGATGTACAAATGGTAGACAATGCACTTGAAAGAGCATTTCCTATCAACAGGTGCAAGATGGGTCATAGGCACCACCTAAGAGATCGTTGAGGATGGATTTGAATCGAGTCTCAGGAGACAAGATAGATTCCTTAAACTTTCTTCTTCTTGCGCCCTGCCAGAAAATAGGAGACATTTATAACTTGTTAAGAATTTAACCTTCAAGAGGTCCCACTGTACATCGACCTTGACTGAGGAGAGAGTTCGTTATGTCGTCCCCACCAATTTCTAGAGTTGGGTCACGTAACATCTTCGAGGACTTAAACAGCTATTGGGAAGACATCATTGGGAATATCTTAAACTAACCAATAGGGTTGTCAGGATTTATCTGTGCAAATTGGAGAAATTCAAGGACAATAAAACCTCAACCTGACCACATTCATTTACCATTCCTTAAAGATAAGGACAATGCCGTAGGGGACGTTCGGGTCATGAAACGTAGATCTTCTGAAAACGTTGGAAACTTACAAATCTCCAGATTTTTGGTGATGGCGGCTGATACCCGGGCCCTTGGTCCCTGCTGTGTAAAGTGGTACCCAAAGTGTATTATAGAAGGACACAGTTTTTATCTATATCTCCTGCAATGCTGTATGCACTATGCTACATTGTACCAATCCCTACACTGCACTATATCTCCTGCAATGCTGTATGTACTATGCTACATTGTACCAATCCCTACACTGCACTATATCTCCTGCAATGCTGTATGCACTATGCTGCACTGTACCCATTCCTACACTGCACTATATCTCCTGCAATGCTGTATGCACTATGCTGCATTGTACCCATCCCTACACTGCACTATATCTCCTGCAATGCCATATGTACTACGCTGCATTGTACCCATCCCTACACTGCACTATATCTCCTGCAATGCTGTATGTACTACGCTGCATTGTACCCATTCCTACACTGCACTATATCTCCTGCAATGCTGTATGTACTATGCTGCATTATACCCATTCCTACACTGCACTATATCTCCTGCAATGCTGTATGCACTATGCTGCATTGTACCCATTCCTACACTGCACTATATCTCCTGCAATGCTGTATGCACTACGCTGCATTGTACCCATTCCTACACTGCACTATATCTCCTGCAATGCTGTATGCACTATGCTACATTGTACCCATTCCTACACTGCACTATATCTCCTGCAATGCTGTATAATTGTGGGACTGTGCATATAATTTACGGGATATAGTGTGGATATTGTAAACAGGAACATGGTGCTTTAGAAGTGGAGTATGTGTTTTAGGAGATAATATGGCTTCAGTGACCCCCGTGTGAGATACATAATATATTTGATGTAGTGTGATGTACTATTGAGAATATATGGAGGTTGTGATATATATGCACATGATACAAGAACAACGGTGTTATGTATTATACATTTGTGATATAGTGAGGGTTTTGTGTTGATTCTGTGTGGATTGTATACAAGAATAGCAGAGTATTTATATACTGGAACATATCTATGATAATAGGGGTTTAATGTGATCTAGGACACACACACGTGTACATACATCCACACACACGTGTACATACATCCACACACACGTGTACATACATCCACACACACGTGTACATACATCTACACACAAGACTTTACACATTTACTAAATACAGTAAGAAATTATTAATATACATTACTGTACCTACATACAGATTGTTATATATATTGACCTATACGTACTGAGTGTAAGATTGTGTTATTGACTATTGTAACATTGTTGTAAGTAAATATGCTTTTATACACATATCTGCATTGTGATAATGGGTTAGGGTATATTATACTGCCTTGGGACAGGAACTATTATATAGAGAACGCTGTGAAAATTGGATGTTAATTTGATATATAGGCAGGGTCTGACTGAGGGTTCAGACCTCCTTCCTCGCTTTCCACATACAGCTAATACACAGTAAAATCGGACTTTCTTCACCCCCCGCCACCAAAGTTTATGTTCTCATATTACTTAAACTCAGGTCCACTTTCTTTTTTACAAGGGTCACAACAATCATTGTATGTTACACCTCCAAAAATGTTGCACCTTCCCCACCCCCCATCCAAAATAGTTACACCCTAGGCTGCAGCCTCGTCAATCTATTGGATAATCAAATCTTGTATGAAGGTGTGGCGGGCACATGCGCAAATATAATCATTAGCCCCCATGGCTGATTATTGCCCCAGTGCCTCTGATCCCTCATTGGTCCATGTCAGTATTAAAGGCTTAGCTTCCCTGCTGGTTATAGCGATCGTGTGACCCACTAGCTGACCTGCTACTAGTGCTGTGGATACTCCATTGATTCCGATTCCTTGTTGTGATCCTTTACTTCTTTTCTGGTCCCTGCTTGAACTCCGATTGTCCTGACCTCTGGCTTAGTTATTCGGATATCCCTGCTCGCTGCCAGCCCTGACCCTGTGGCTTGCCCCTGTTTATGCTATTCGCTACGGACCCTTGACCATCCCCTCCTGTCTTGGCCACCGCCTCCTATCACTTGCTGCGGGATTGCATATATGCTTCCACAACGCTAAGAGTTAAGACCTGGGGGCATCAACGTACCTGCGAACGTATCAAGCTCTACGGGAAAGGCAGCTCCTATAGGCAAACCATCGGTCAGCTTCTGGAAGCTCATGTCATTAGTCACTAGCCATATCAGAAGCTTAGTATAAAAGCATGTGGTTCTGTAACAAAACTATCCAGAAACAGGATATGAAGATAACATGTGAACAGGGACCAGGGCACTACATGACATTGTCCTATTTCAATTCCTCTGTATAATAGTTACAAATATCACAATTGAAGAACTCGGATGTTGTATGTTAATTATAATATATAGAATACTTATAACAAATGTAGAAAAATACCTCTGATATGGTAATTTTTGTACTTAGATGACAATAATTATCATCTTTTATTTATGAGGCGCCACAAAGGGTCCACAGAGCTGTATATGGATCATAGGAAACCAGAACAGGGAAACGATACATAGCATACAGGGTAGGACAGAAGCAAAGTACAGTAAGGTTAGATAAATACCAACATCGCAGAGAAAGGATCACAGGGAAAAGAGTGAAATTGGCGTAACCCCTATGCCCAGTAGAGCGGGACACTACATGCAGGATCAAGGCAGATGTAGAGAATAGGAGGAACTAGAGAAGAGGAAAGATGGGGGCAGAAGTCAAGTGATGAAATAGAGAGAGGAGGCGGAGCGCTAAAGGGGGAGGCCAATGAGGAGGTTGCAATAATCAAGATGGGAGATGATCACAGAGTGGATGAGAATTTTGGTGGCCTTAGAGGATAGGAAGGGTCTGATCCAGGCAATAGTTCTGAGATGGAAGCGGGAAGACTGGGTGAAGGATTAAATGTGTGGGGTAAAGGAAAGGGAGGAGTCAAGGGTGAACAGAAGGCATCAAAGTTGGGGTTAAGAGGAGATGATGATGGTAGAAGCAATAGTGATGGTGGGGGGGGGATCTCTAGAGAGGGGAAGATAATAAGTTCTGTTTTGGTCATATTAAGTTTGAGGAAATGTTGGGCCATCCAGGAAGAAATGGCAGAGAGGCAGCAGGACACCTGATTGAGGATGGGAGGGGGAAAAAAAAAAAAAGGAGAATAAGTGGCAATATTGAATAACAATATTCACACTTATCTGTGATATTCTAAAACCTTGCTGTGATTTCCTGCATCTTAATGTGGACACAGTGGACATCTGACAGCAAGTCTAATTACCTCTTCCTTTCCCTTAAGGAGTATTGGACACTCACATCAAAAGTTCTAGTCAACATGAGATTAGCATCGGTGCTTTCTTTCAACAGTTGCAGAATACACATTTCCTCCAAAGAAAATATTTCCCCAAGAAAAGTTGCAAACCCCAAACAAGACATTTTCTTACACCAAGATATACAAAATACTTTCTAAACAAAGGCTTATTGTATCAGATATATTCATCAGAAACAATGCATTTCCTCTAGCAAGGTTAAAACAGAAAAAAAAAAATTCTCCCCTGGTCTCAGAAATAAAGATTTCCTATATCAAAATATACACAATATCAAAAATAAGTGCTTTGGCAATTATATAAATAAGCGCCCATCGCTATTTCCTTTAAATAAATTTATACCATAAGTTACTTGTAAGTGATCCAGTCACAGAGAGGTTATCAATAGGGATATTGAAGTTGTGCAGGATGATGGAGGGGAGGTCAGAAGAGATGAAGAGGGGGAGCCAGGCCACAAAGTTATCAAAGGTTTGGGTCGAGGGGGCGGTATATGACTGCGACACGGAGATGAGAAGGAGTGAAGAGCCAGATGGAGTAAACCTCAAAAGGAGGAGAAAGTAAGGGCAGGCTCAGAAGGGATGACATGGAAGGTACACGTAGGGGAAAGAAGGATGTCCACACCAACCCCAGGACGGACCCATGGCCTATCGGTTTATCTCCCCATAGGAAAGAGCAGCAGGGGAAGCTGTATCAGAAGAGGAGAGCCAGGTTTCACTAATGGTACAGAGGTTTCAAGATTTGGAGATGAAGAGATTATGAACAGAGGGCAGTTTATTACAGATAGATCTGGCGATGCAAAGGGCGCAAGAGAATGGGAGAGAGGGAAATGGGGAAATGTGAATGAGATTTCCAGGGTTACAGGTGCGTGGGGGAGTGCATGGTTTAGGATGTAGACTAGGGCAGGGGGAGAGAATGGGTATTGGACATGAGCAAGGAGGCATGGTGGGGATAGATGTCCATCAAGATTTGATTTATGTGTAAAAGATTTACCACACTCAAAACATGTAAATGGTTTTTCACCTGTGTGAGTCATCTGATGTCTAATAAGTTTTGATTTATATGTCAAACATTTCCCACACTCAGAACATGTAAATGGTTTCTCACCTGTTTGAGCAGTCTGATATTTACAAAGAGATAATTTAACCATAAAGCGTTTCTTACCCTTAGAACATATAATTACTTTATCATCTGTTCGATCTGTACTATGTGTAACAATATCCATGTTATCAGGAGAATATTCCTCATGATTAGAGGGATCAGATGGTTTATCTGCTCTGTACATTGGATGTAAATTTAGGGTACTGGGGTTTCCTCCTGGAGAATCTTGTGTGATGTTATCTTCTATTACACAATCTGCAGATGCATTGAATTTCCCCTCTGAGATATTCCTGAGTTTGCATCCATCTGTTGGAAATAGAATAAATGTATGGAAATAGACATCTTATTTTACATTCATTAACAGATTATAATGACAAACATTACCATACTAAATAGAATTTCCAACTGTTTAATTTCAATTTGCAAATTACAAATACTAATGATAATTATAAATGTGTATTACCAAGCACACTGCATAGACCCAGCCACAGTGACAAACAGATTGTAGTCAGATTGGACAACTCCAGCCAAAATGCAGACTTTACACACTGACCAGCCAGCATCCTGGGATAGGATGCCTCATTAGCCAATTACATTGTCCAGCTACTCTGCCCACAGACAAACACTAGAGCCTCAAAAGTAAAGTAATCTTGTGTTAAATTAGCAGCACTGCATATGGGTTTACACTACTCTTAGGTCTCACGTCCTTGCACAGAGCAGAGAATGGAGCAGGGCACAGATGGGCAACAATACAAAGTAAAGTATAAGGGTAGAGCAGGGTCAGATCAGCAGATAAAGAACATAGTAACATAGTTGATGAGGGTGAAAAAAAAAAAGACACCAGTCCATCAAGTTCAACATATTTTGGATCTCCTGTGATCCCTCACTTATATTTGAAATTGATCCAGAGTAAGCAACCGCCAATCTGTTTTAATTATGAATATCTACCCAGACCCCATATTGCAGTCCTATTTTTACCCTATATCCACTACTGTCCTTCATTTTAATTAACTATCGTATCCCTGGATACACTTTTCCGCAAAAAAAATTGTCTAACCCTTTCTTAAACATATCCATTGAATCCGTCATCACAACCTTCCCTGGCAGTGAATTCAATATCTTGACTGCCCTTACTGTAAAGAACCCCTTCCTTTGCTGGTTGTGAAATTTCCTCTCCTCTTACCTTAGGGGGTGACCTTGTGTCCTGTGTATAGTCCTTGGGGTAAAAAGTTTCCATGAAAGTTCTCTGTATTGACCCTTAGTGTATTTGTACATAGTAATCATATCTCCCCTTAGACGCCTCTTTTCTAAAGTAAACATGCCTAAACTGGCTAACCTTTCCTCATAACTTAATGACTCCATACCCTTTATCAATTTTGTCGCCATTCTCTGAACCCTTTCTAGTTCCAAATTATCTTTTTTATAGAGTGGTGCCCAGAACTGTACTCATATTCAAAATGAGTTCTTACCAACGATCTATAAAGTGGCAAAATAACACTGTCTTCCCTTGCATCTATGCCCCTTTTTATGCATGCCAATACTTTATTTGCCCTTGCAGCTGCTGCTTGACATTGAGCACTATTGCTAAGTCTACTGTCTACGAGCACATCCAAATCCTTTTCCATTATAGATTCTCCTAAATTAATTCCATTTAATTTATAGATTGCGTTCTTGTTTTTGATCCCTAAATGCATAACCTTACATTTATCTATGTTAAACCTCATATTCCATTTGGCCGCCCAATCCTCCAGTTTATTAAAGTCCCTCTATAGAGAAGCTACATCTTGCTCTGATTTTATTACCTTACAGAGTTTAGTGTCATCTGCAAAAATAGAAACTTTACTCTCTAAACCATCACCAAGGTCATTAATAAATATATTAAAAGGAGTGGCCCCAGCACGGAACCTTGAGGTACTCCACTTAAGACTTTTGACCAATCAGAAAATGTTCCATTTATCACAACTCTCTGTTCCCAATTCTCTAACCAGTTTTAAATCAAAGTAAAAATGTTGTTTCCCAGGCCCAGTTCCCTTATTTTATAAACCAACCTCTTGTGTGGCACTGTATCAAAGGCCTTTGCAAAATCTAAGTAGACCACATCTACTGTGCTGTCCTGGTCTAAGTTCCCACTAACTTACTCGTAGAAACCAATTAGATTAGTTTGACATGACCTATCCCTCACAAATCCATGCTGATTCCCACTAATAATCTTATTGCGCACCAAGTAATCCTGAATTCTATCCCTTAATATACCTTCCAGTAGTTTCCCCATTATTGATGTCAGGCTTACAGGTCTATAATTCCCTGGTTGTGATCTTGTCCCCTTTTTAAACAACAGCAACACATCTGCAATTCGCCAATCCCTTGGTACTGAGCCTGATGAGATTGAATCTCTGAAAATTAAGAATAGCGGTCTAGCTCCATAAGAACCCTTTGGGTGTATGTCATCTGGACCTGGAGCTTTATTTATCTTAATATTCATAAGTCGCCTTTGGAACATTCAAGCACGTAGATTGGAGGGGAGCTTTTGTGCAATGTCAGGTGTTAGGTTATATTTCCATGTGTGCGAAAAGGTGGCATTTGCAATCTTAGAGGGAGGTGAATAATCTCATATTTTACATTAGCATTACAGGGTTAATATACAGCTAACTGAGGACCAAATATGAACAAGGAAATTAATGGGTAATGTCACATGTGGTAGTACATAGAGAGGATTATGGATACTGTAACAGGATGTAGTGTACAGGAGGTTCATAGGTCAGACAATGTGAGGAGGAGGCTGGTCAGATCTCTAGGCTGGTAGCACACAGTGATATGATGTGAGGAGGAGACTGGTCAGATCTCTAGGCTGGTAGCACACAGTGATATGATGTGAGGAGACTGGTCAGATCTCTGGGATGGTAGCACACAATGATATGATGTGAGGAGGAGACTGGTCAGATCTCTTGGATGGTAGCACACAGTGATATGATGTGAGGAGGAGACTGGTCAGATCTCTTGGCTGGTAGCACACAATGATATGATGTGAGGAGGAGACTGGTCAGATCTCGGGGCTGGTAGCACACAATGATATGATGTGAGGAGGAGAACAGGAGTCTAATAGGGGCTGATGGCTGCTGACTCCCCCACTGGACAGATATGTTTTCCTCATTAGTTTGTACCGATAGAGGAGGGTGTAGAATAAATGATTATAATAGTGAGTTTTTCTGTAATAAGTGTTTATTACTCACCTGTGCTGATATCTGTAGGGATTTCCTCCTCATTACACTGCTGATCACCCCTCACATACGTCTCTTCCTCTCCATCTGTAATTTCTACTTTAATATCAGTCAGGACATCATCCTAAATAGCCCAAAAAACAATAACAAGATCATAATTAATAATATCTGCTTTAATAAATTGATTTGAAACAGAAACATATCAGTGTATAAGATCCACACAGCTTTGTACAGATCATATAATGAAAAGTAATTTGGGGACTTTGCGAGACCCTAAAATGTCATCTACCTGATACTTCTGTGGGATACTGGGATTTTCCTGTGTACAATCCTGTGAATAAAGAGGACGGAGATATCTCTCTGGGGTATTTCTGTTACTGGATCCATCTGTAGGAAACACACAGTGACTGATTACATTGTTTATATGTGATTATCAGATGATGTGTATCTAGGTGGCCCTCAAAACTGCTCCACTTTACGATAAATTAACGATACCTCTTACACAGTGATGTGAGGATCCGGTGATTCTCCATCTTCACATCATCGTACAGACCTTTGGGCCCTTCAAAATTCTCCCACTCCTCCTGATACTTTATAGGAACCTGACAACACAATGACACAGTCATCACACAGACACATCCCCTAATGTTACTGTATAATGTCCCATTCCCAGCAGTCACCTCTCCAGTCACCAGCTGAATGATCTTGTTGGTCAGTTCCAGGATCTTCTGGTCGTTGATTCCCTCACGTATCAGTGAGTGAGGTTCAGGCACCGTGATGGGGCTCTGGGACCTGCTCAATCCTCCTGACACACAGGGGCGGCTCCTGGGTGTCACACACTCACCAGATCTCTTCATCACTACTGTGTAATCCTGTGTATGGAGAGAGATATCAAGGAAAATGAAGATCCACATATTTGGAATATTTTTAGGGATTAATTGTGCAAAATAAACAATAATGTTCTATTTTACAAATACAATCCCTATCCTATAAATAACTGTTTCATTGTCACACTACTATGCTGAGAGCTGGAAATGACAGCTATGGAGCCTGGAGTATGGTGAAAACAAATATCATTTATTGAGCAAATATGATCCAGATAGTGCAGAAAATGGTAGAAACCGAATATTGCAGACACTGAACAATGGACCTCTGGGTGAGGCTGAAAGCAGGCAACAACAAAGAATACGGCTGGCGCAGGTGAACAGGCTGAGTGGAAAGAAACCCGGATGTCGGCTAGCAGCAGTCCCAGGAAACATGAGAAGTAACAGGAGTAACAAATGAGAACAGCAACATCAATGACCAGCAAAGGGGGACTGAGGGGGGCAGGCATAAATAAGGAGAGAACAGGTGCTGATAGTTAGCAGTTGCAGCAGGTTAACCCCTGCTAGTGAGAGAAAAGGCAAGACATGATAGCTGCACCTCTGGTGGTTCAGAGGTACTGCAGGGTACATTCAAATAATATCAGATCCAGAGTAGTCCATGAGAAAGGAGCTGCCAAGACAAAACAGCATGCTGAAGCGATGCTGCAGTAGAAGCGAAAGCAGATCCTGACATTCATATATACAGGAATGTAGAGTGTATATATCTCCTGCAGCTCCGGACACCTTCAGTGTACCCATTTTTCTGAGTCCTCTACCTACAGCCGGCCCCCACGGATCTATCATCTGCTAGGATAAATCAGTGCAGACAGTAAGAGGAGTTTGAAGTGGGGGCTTGTAGTAGACAGAGGACTCAGATGGTCGACCTATGGCAGATAGTAGGAGAGGTAAGTGCTGTATACACTCTAAAAGACAGTGCATATAGGAAACAGTTATAGGTAGGGCAGGGATCGTATGTGTAAACTAAGCACACTCCTTATCTACAAAGTAGATTTGAAAAGTGTCCTAGTATTTCTCCAAGACTGGAGTCATGTGGGTCTTTGTAACCAGGGTCATGGAGCCTCTCCCCCAGAATCCCTCACCTTTCCAGTCATGTCCCTGTTTTATTTATAGCAGTAAGAATGGTGTCACTGTGACATTCCCAAAATCCCTCACCTCTCCAGTCAGCAGGTAGATGATCTCCAGGGTGAGATTTAATATCCTCTCACTCCTGTCCTTGTCCATCCTCAGGGAATCAATGATTTACACAGATCGGGTTTCACCTTCAGTTGACCTAGTAAAAGATTCTCTGGTTCCTCACAGCTCAACTGTCTAGGAATAAATAGAATTATCACTATAAACATCACAGAGCAGACATGTAAGATATTAAAATGTTAAACACTGAGGGTCTCATGTAGAGTTGGATGTAAGTGCATTTTCTTTCCATAAAATACTTATTTCTGTACTTCTTATGCATAGAAAAAATGCGTAAAACGAAGTCCTTATGTAGAGTGACACATCAAACACTTACTCCCCTGTATGTGAGAGAGGTTGAATAGCGAAGGGGGGCAAGCTTAGGTCAAGTACAGTATGGGCATGTCACATCATGTGTGTAGCATGTAGAGCATACTTGCCAACTCTTCCGGAAAGTCCGGGAGACTCCCGGATTCTGGGTAGGTCTCCCGGACTCCCGGGAGATTATGGCATCCTCCCGCATCACTAGGAAGTGGGCAGAATTAGAGAAGCAATGCAGCGATTCTCAGGGAATCACAGCATTTGGCTCTAAATCTGGCATTACGTCACGGGACGGGGCCATAATGGCACAATTTGCATAGCCCCACCCCCAAAACGCTCACCTCCCCCAGGCAGCTCCCGGATGCCATCTTCAGAAAGTCGGCAAGTATAATGTAGAGGTAGAAACAGCAGCAGATCAGTCAGTCTGGAGGCACATCTGTTGTGGGTGCTGGACCCTGCTGCACGATATGTTCTGATGACGGACCTTGTAGTGTGTTATAAAATAAATAATTTAGGACCTCCAGTGGGCGGGGCGTCTGAGACAACTACTGTTTAGAACAGCTCTGTGCTTGTACTGATAAACTGCACCATCCAACATTAGTCTCACAATGTTTCAACACTGCTGGGCGACTTCCTCAGGGAATAAGTCTCATTCTAGGACCTGAACTTCAGGAGCGAAAGCAGAACGACATTACAGCTTAAGTAGGGTTTGGAGTTCACTGGAGAAGGGGAGTTGCAGTCACAAACCCCCCCCCCCCCCCCCATGACAGACATGTCAGAGCACCCAAAAAACAAGACACCAAAATAAAGTGTGTTAACTTTTCATAATGAATCAGGCCCAATGTGAATTAAGTAAAAAATTGAGTAAGTAGTTTCCCGGACAAAGCCATTTGACAATGCAAGGGGTGCAAATTATGTGCAAAACAGAAAACCAAGTAGAATACGGTCTGTTATTTTATGTAGCACGAGATATCAACTTTAAATTTCAGTCTACAAATAAGTTATCAAGTATTTGAAAAAACAGCCAGTATTTTCCTTATGTGCAAAATAATAAACTAATTTGCACCCCTTGCATTATAACATGGTTTTGTCCACAAAAATTAGGTAAGAAAACCTACTCAATTTCTTGCCTAACTTCCTTAATGAATCAGGCCCATTGTGACTAACTTCAAAGATACTCAGAAAACGTACATCAGAGACTTTTGTTCATAATCTAAGTAGACTAACTCATGAACATTGCAGATACTTACGCTGAACATAACATCATTCTTATGTACTGTGGCTGCATCATCTGTATAAGGAGCTTGGCTGCTGTGTTATGTAACTGATCATATATATATATATAAAACCTGAACACATTATAAGGACCTTATATTGTTGTATACTCATCATTATAAATTGAACATTTGGTATAACTGTGGTATAACTTTGTCACCCCAAAGGGGCACACAACCTGTTGGTTTCATCCACTTAGCACTGACCCACAGATTATCTTGACACCAAAGCCACAAATAGGGCTCTATTTTCCAAAATAACCACTATACAAGTGTGTAAGACTCCCGGATAACTGAGACACACTAGCCCTAGAAACGAGGTACAGGAAGTGTAATCGTAGCGCTCGGTACCATCCTTTCAAAGAGACCTCAAAGCCTTCACCACCCTACTAACACGTCAAATACCGGATGTACACACCCAGATCCCCACCGAGGACCAAACCCTTCTCCCTATTTCAGCTCAGTGTGACCAGTGTAATAACACATACCATGCCAGTCAGTGTGATATAACATTGCAGTGCCCCCATCACTGGACCTGTAGGGGTTGCACCAACCCAAACAAACAAAAAAATAAGATGATGAAACTACACACACACAATTACAGTATAGACCAGTGATGGGCACCAGGCGGCCCTCCGAGCCCTCACCTGTGTGAAGAGTTACGAACTTCCACTGGCATTAATCTAATCTAAGCACAAAAACTGTGCGGTGAGAGCCTAATAGAATGGGTTTGAATGGCCAAGCAGCTGCATGCAAGCCTCACATCACCATGACCAATGCCAAACGTCGGATGTAAGGCACACTGACACCGGACTGTGGAGCAGTGGAAACGTGTTCTGGCGAGTGATGAAAAACGCTTCTCTGTCAGATGGGCGAAACTGGGTTTGACGGTTGCCGGGAGAACGTTACTTGCCTGACTGCATTATGCTAACTGTGAAGTTTGGGGGAGAAGGTATAATGGTATGGGGCTGTTTTTCAGGGTTAGGTCTAGGCCCCTTATCTCCAGTGAAGGACAATCTTAATGCTTCAGCATACAAAGTCATTCTGGACAATGCTATGCTTCCAACTTTGTGGTGGCAGTTTGGGGAAAGCTATATGTTAGTGGCACTTGGTGAGGGAGTGGTTGGGTAGGAGGTGATAGTAGGGGATGTGGGGTAATGGGGGTAGAAGGAGGGGGATGGGGGCTAGTCTCCAACACTAGACAAGCTATGTGTTAGTGGCACCTGCTGACGGGGTGGTTGGGTAGAAGGCGATAGTAGGGGGGATGTGGCGTAATGGGGGTGGAAGGAGGGGGATGGGGGCTAGTCTCCAGCACTAGACAAGCTATGTGTTAGTAGCACTTGGTGAGGGGTGGTTAGGTAGGAGGTGATAGTAGGGGGGATGTGGCGTAATGAGGGTGGAAGGAGGGGGATGGGGGCTAGTCTCCAGCACTAGACAAGCTATGTGTTAGTGGCACTTGGTGAGGGTGTGGTTGGCTAGGAGGTGATAATAGGGGGATGTGGGGTAATGGGGTAGAAGGAGTGGGATGGGGGCTAGTCATGGTGTGTGAGCCCCTCTGTGGTGTATGAGTGTAGCTGGTCTCGGTATTAAGTCTCTCACAGCTCTACCATTATAATAACCAGCTCTGCTATTACTAACAGCCTTCTGCTGACTGCAGCACTGAGACAATGAGGATTATGTAGCAGCTGATGGGAGAGCTCACGCCGCATGTATGAAGCCCTGATGACCGGGAGGCTGCACATAAACATGGGGTAACTCTATGGGGGTAATTCCCGCTGTCTGATATATTATTATAGGGAGATATTACCTCAGCCTTGTACAGGGTCCGGAAACAGGCCAGATTAAGGGCCACATTGGCCTGGAGCTGAGAATTATGAAGAGCCTATTGTTATCAGCACCACAGAGGGTTTGGTCAGCAGTATAGAGGGTATGGGTAACGCCTTCCTCCAACCACCTCCATGTCCCTCTCCTCTTTCCTTACATTATCTACAAGCCACCCTGGTTCGTGCAGCATTTAAGTAAAGTGAACAGTGACAAATACCTTCCAACTAATCCTCAAGTTCCTGGGTGGGCAGGGCATTCCCCAAAAATTGGGACTGTGCAGATGGAACCAGGATAGTTGAAAGGTACAGCCATACTGTTTTACTACACATGAACAACAACAAAACAGGAACCAAATATAAATTGTATCACTCAACATAAGCAGAAGACTGAATATAAAATTGGTATCAATTAAATCAGTGAAGAGTAAGTTATGTCAATATAGACAGAAGACAACACATTGTATCTTCAAGGACAAATAACAAGGATGTATTGAGAGTAAGGCAAAGTTATGGCTTTATGCATAATAATTTGCGAGATAGAACGCAGAGTGGTGGTACTGGATGCTGGGTCCCAACCTCAGAAGTCAAATAACAATTTAGATTGGTCTAATCTGTAGGTCACAGGAATTGCCACAGGTAAGTAGTCGTCAAAACAGGATCTTGAAGCAGTGATGTTTTATTAGCTCAAATAGTGCTGATAAGGACAGTTACACTCAAGTTTGTGGTACTAGTGATCTTTTCAGAAGTTACAGATGGTATGATACATTTCAGTGTAACACAGGGCTCTTTAAATACAGTTTTGGGACACTAGCTGGGCAGGAGGTAATCCAGCCTCCTGCCCCTTTAACCAATCCAGGTGCTTCGTGCAGTCTGCACATAAATCAGCCCAGAGGGGTGTAACACCTTCTTACATTGCTGCTAGCGGCATCACTACGTCTGAGGTTTTCTATTCAATGTTTACCATCAGGATATAACAGTTCTATAATCTAGCTCTGAGCAATTGAACTTGAAAAAGTCACATTCATCTGTCATCACTTGCATAGGGACTCTACCAGCAAGTCTAATTACCTCCTCCTGTCTTTCAGGCTCAACAGACATTTTGGTCACTGAGCGTTCAATGGGTCAACATTAGATTACCTGTCTCTAGACAGTTTCAAAACCCAAACGTGACAAACTGTCTCAGAAGTCCATAAAAAACACATACCACTATGAAAGGATTAGCACATGTATAATGATACACAGAGGTGCACTGCACTCCTAATTAAAATAAATATCTAATAAATAGCAGCAAAACTAAGATAAGCGGCGATAAAGAGTTAAAAGGTGATAATAAAATCCAAAATAGACCTCCTTATGATTAATCAATGATATACATACACAGTGCTCATTTACTAGCTCACCCATAGTCAATTTTTAATCTTCACTAACATCCATCCAATGTTTCTCTAGGCTCACTAACCTACTTACACTGTCCCATGGCAGAATATAACACAGAGCTGACACATGAAGTGTTATTTGCACACTGCCCTCACCTGCTCACAGCACAGTGAGATTGCTGCTGCACCCCATGTCAGTGTGTAACCGGTGAGTGATGTATCATTTTTTGCTCTGTTCTGAAATATAATATTTGTCCCACTCCTTTATAGATTCTGCATTTGCACTTGGACAGCATTCTGCGTCAGATATCAGTACATCTGGGCCTTACCTGCAACCAGGAGAAGGTAAGAGTTAGCATTTTTATTTTGCACATACACAATTTGCTTTGTAAGCTGTTCCAATGGTGGAAGACACTTTAGTCTAGGGGTCGGCAACCCTTGGCGTTGAGCGCCCTGCATTGTAGCACATTGAGCGGCTATCAATGCAGCACATCTCCAAAACACTGAACTGTTGCACATTTTCTGTGTTATATGACCTGGGGGCATTACTGTGGAATAATATAAACATGATGTACAACTATATGGTATGTTATGAATTGTGGCAACAACTATTTGGCATAATATTAACTAGGATTCTACTATGAGGCATGATTTGTGGGCACAACTGAGGCATAATATGATTTGTGGGCACAACTGAGGCATAATATGATTTGTGGGCACAACTGAGGCATAATATGATTTGTGGGCACAACTGAGGCATGATATGATTTGTGGGCACAACTGAGGCATAATATGATTTGTGGGCACAACTGAGGCATAATATGATTTGTGGGCACAACTGAGGCATAATATGATTTGTGGGCACAACTGAGGCATAATATGATTTGTGGGCACAACTGAGGCATAATATGATTTGTGGGCACAACTGAGGCATAATATGATTTGTGGGCACAACTGAGGCATAATATGATTTGTGAACACAACTGTGAGGTATAATCTGAATTGGGGGCACAACTGAGGCATAATATGATTTGTGGGCACAACTGAGGCATAATATGATTTGTGGGCACAACTGAGGCATAATCTGAATTGGGGGCACAACTGAGGCATAATATGATTTGTGGGCACAACTGAGGCATAATATGATTTGTGGGCACAACTGAGGCATAATATGATTTGTGGGCACAACTGAGGCATAATATGATTTGTGGGCACAACTGAGGCATAATATGATTTGTGGGCACAACTGAGGCATAATATGATTTGTGGGCACAACTGAGGCATAATATGATTTGGGGGCACAACTGAGGCATAATATGATTTGTGGGCACAACTGAGGCATAATCTGAATTGGGGGCACTGCTCTGTGGCATAACTGGTGGCACTACTGTGTGGCATAATATGAATTTAATTAAAATATTATGTGTTCTTGATTGTAGTAGACACTTTATAAAGTACAGGCAATAAGCTTATTCTCAAAGTTTTTCCATATCCATATGAAGCTTAACCTCCACATTTGCCCGAATACCAAAACACTAATTTATCTACTTTTACGTATTTTGCAGAAGACTAACTGTAAATAAATTAAAAATCAAAGGGACGGATCTGTTCCCTAAGAATATATAGCAAATTGGACATTTGAAAAAAACTTCAGAATGGATATTCGGAATTACTTTGGCAAACCAGGTGTAAAGCAATCACAACCCCCTGTACCCCAACCAAGTGCGGAAAGTGAAACTATGGTCGTAGCACTTGATTCACCTGAATGTGTACTAGACAGCCATGATGACAGCAATGATCCCAGCACAAGTTCCTATAGGTGTGAGGAGGATAACCAGGCAGAGCCTTGCTCTGGTAACCGAGAGGAACAAGATGAAACACAAAGTGTGCCTGCCAAAAAAATACTATTGTGAATTTACACCGCGAGTAACAAAAACATATCCAGTGTTAAAGAAATCCACACGTGGAAAGAATTTTGCTTACTGCACTGTCTGTAAAAGTGATTTTGATATAAAGCACGGTGGTGTGAATGACTGTAAACGCCATATTGAAGGTTCAAAACACCAAAAAATATCAGAAGCTTTGGAAACAAGCAAAAAAATGGATTCCTTCTTCCATACTTCACATGATGAAAATGCAGTAATTCCTGCGGAAATGCTTTTTACTGGATTTCTTATCGAGCACAATATCCCTATTTCAGCATCTGATCATGTAGGAAAATTGATGAGATCTATGATGCCAAATTCAAGTGAGGCTGCTGTGCAAAAATATGGTTGTGGTCGAACCAAATCTTCTGCAATTATTAATCATGCTCTCGCTCCACACTGCACCCAACCGGTCATAGAAGCATTAAAGCATTTACAATTTACTTTGGCACTAGATGGTGGAAATGATTCAGAGGAGAAATTATTTCCTATATTGGTGTCCTATATGGACATTGATGGAAAGGTAAAGCCCAAGCTTTTAGATCTTATTGTCTGTAACAACGCCACCAGCATTAATATTTTTAGCGCAGTTGATGAGGTGTTTCAAAGTCATCTTATTCCATGGACAAACTGCATTGGTGTGTGTTTGGATAATGCCTCTGTTAACATGGGAAGACTCAGGTCTGTAAAGACTTTAATTCAAGGGAAGAATCCTTCAGTCTTTACAGAAGGTTGCCCGTGTCATCTGGTGCACCTAGCTACAAGGAAAGGAAACCATGCCCTTTCATTTGATGCGGATGCTTTCCTCTACAAACTAACCAGTTACTTTAGATTCAGTGCAAAAAGAGTTCAAGCTCTAAAAGATATGAGTGAGTTTGTGGAAGTCGAATACTCGAAAATACTGAAACATGGGGTAGCCAGGTGGCTCAGTATACATCCCTACATTGAGAGAGTGCTTAAAATGTTTCCTGCTCTGAAATCATTTTTCCAATCTGAAGACTGTGAGAAGAATGCAAGAAGCAGAGCTCTCTGTGAAACGTTTGAGGATGCAACAACAGAGTTGTACATTTTGTTCCTTCACTCAGTGCTTGGTTCATTTAATGAAACCAATATTGTTCTTCAGTATCGTGCCCCTTTTATCCACAAATTGCACGAGTGCTTACTGGATTTATACAGATTGTTGTTGCTGACGTTGGTCAAACCAAACATAATTAAAGGCGCTGACACTTTTGAAAGACTTCTGGCCATAGATTTTGGGGACCCAGACATGCAAATGGGGGACAGAGAATTATTTATTGGCTTTAGCACTAGAAACTACATAAGGACCTGTGCTTCTCTAGAGCCAACAGCAGGTTCAGGAAGTGAGAGAATTTTATTGTTCTGCTCTAACATATATGAAAAATAAGTTTCCCTTTAGTGACGATGTAGTAAAGGCAATGAAAGTTTTTAAATACAGAAAACGCATGGAAGCCGACTTTGAAGATATTGAAATACTGGAACAACGTTTCCCACAAGTGGTAGAGATTTTAATGATCCCAAAGTTACATGAAGAATTTTCAGAATTCCGTGTTTGTGACTTGCCTGAGTCCTCTTTAAACAATGCACAGAGGATGGTGTGGAAAGAGTGGACTGTATTTGGCATGAACTAAGTATGGTCACTCATCCAGCAACAGGGAACCCAAAGTTTCCTTTATTATCAAATATGGCAAAATCACTTCTAGTCCTCCCTCACAGCAATGCCGAAATTGAACGCGTGTTCAGCATGGTCCGCAAAGTGAAGACTGAGCTCAGGGGACAATTGTCTACAGAGGGAACTTTAAAGAGTCTCCTACAATGCAAAATTAATTTGTTTACAGACATTAACTGTCACCAGTTCAAACCCTCCCCGGAGCTTTTGGGTAAAGCAAAGTCTGCTGCTTATCAATTGCGGAATTCAAGTGAACTGAGAAAATCGGTGGTTTTGTGTGTTTTTGCTTGAGTTTCATGTTCATTATTGTGATATTTTATGAGCCGGCACTTTATACAACATTGTTTACTTGGATATAGGTTTCATAGTGAAGCTTGGTTATATTTTTGCATTGTGTAATTTTTGGATGTATCATAGATATAAATCTGTCGAACAGCGCTATGTTATAGAGTTTTGTTAACTTTAGTAATTGTAATGTTATATTGTTGAAGCCATAATTTAATTTATTTATTATAAAGTTAATAACTTATTGTTGATTATTTATATATAATTCTGTTGATAAAGTTTGCGTAACTTATTATAATGTTTAAAACATGTTTGTTTTCATATTAAAAATCTTTCTCTTTGGAAATGAGCAAGTCATTACTTTGTCACCTATACACAAACACATTATGATTACATGCTAATCAAACTACTGCAGGTTGAGCTGGTCACGCCCAGTGGGCGGAGCTGCTCACGCCCACAATGATTTTTTCCAATCTCCCTGAAATGAATTTTCAAAAGTTGGCAAGTATAAATAAGATATCCTTATGAGTATCAGAGGTCGTTTATTATTTGGGCAAGTTAAGTTTAGCGGCAGAACGCCGCTATCAGCTCCGCCCACTTCCGGGTCTGACGTCACCTAGCGCGACGTCGGTCTGATGTACATTTCGCCCTGAGGCTTAGTCATGGGAAATACTAGACTGCTGGTAGGGGATCAGTTTTATAGCACTTGTAGCCAATCAGTTTATTGCAGCTTCAGTAACGTATATATCAGACTATCTATGATATCAGAATATCTAAAATATGAGAATATGAGATAAAAGACACTATAAATATATATTATATAAGACTATTTGAATAGTAATCCTCTCTCTCTCCTCATCTAGTATATACCTTATCAATGAGGAGTATATTTAAGTGCATGAACCTTCGGTGAAGTATACCACCCACTGCTGCCACCTAGAGTCCGTATATATATATGAGGATTATAATATTTATTTGTTTGGGATTTAGTGACATTGGAAACATTGTTACTATTTGCTCAATAACACATCAAAGGAGAATAATTCTATCAATCAGTAACCTGTCGCATATGGACTATATTCTAGCAGCTGGATATTTGTATATATAACGCTCAGGGCTAGAATTACTAAGCTGCGGGTTTGAAAAAGTGGGGATGTTGCCTATAGCAACCAATCAGATTCTAGCTTTCATTTACTTAGTACCTTCTACAAAATGATAGCTAGAATCTGATTGGTTGCTATAGGCAACATCCCCACTTTTTCAAACCCGCAGCTTAGTAAATCTAGCCCTCAATCTTGATATAGGCTATTGATCCTGCTTACAGGTTCAGAGGGTATCCATTATCAGTAGGTCTTTATCTGAATCACTATATATGAGAGATCAGCCTCACCACAGGGTCACTCATTTTAAACCCTACTATTTTTTTCAACACTTTATTTTAATATTTCACTCTCATTTTGTTTTTATATCTCTGTTATTTTTAATGCATATTAATAAAGTTTAATGTATTAATGAAATTATTCATCTATACCTGGAGTGCTATTTTGGTCACTTTTTTCTTCCCTCTTTATGGATTTATATGTGAATAGGACCCACTATTATCACACATGACATTATGCTGCTGAGAAGTAATGGGAGGTGCTGTAATTGAATTATAATAAAAATGCCATCTGCCTGCCAGCAGGTGGCGCTCCTCATCACACTGCCCTATGTGTAACTCTCTGCTGACAGTATGGGGAGATCTCTGATGTCACTGACTGAACGGGGGGGGGGGGGGGCTGTACCTCATGAATGGGCTGGGGGGGGGGGTGCAGGGGAATCTGCCCCTACCTCCATGTCTGGAAGGAGAGGAGGAAACAGGTTGGTGCCCATAATCTGCCATCACTCTGTCTAACTGGCACATCACTAATTGCCCCACCCCCTGTGGGGAATATGAGGGGGAGGGTGCAGGACCCTAATTGCCGTCTGGAGGGGTGACTTCTCCTAGGACTGGACGTGATGGAGGCAGAACGAACATTGTGACTGAAATGAGGGATGGAAAGACAACAAGCACTAAACGAATTGACAGAAAAGAACAATGAATAAAACGGTTAATAACCTCTACATAGACTCAGCCTGACAGCAGCACAGCAGTCACCACAGTAATGAGGGAAACACCCAGTGAGGGAAGACTATATAAACTCAGCCGAGCCCCTCCCCCTGCCCCCATAGGCTGCAGCATGTCACCTGACTTACCCTGTAAGCTTAAGGCCTCATTTGTCATTATGTCAATTGTGATGTTACCTGCAGCAGCAGAAGCGTTACACTCAGTGCAATATAATTACAATGTACAATATAATGGAGTTTTATGAAAAGCGCATTAGGTACATAGTACACTGTGCTGCTGGAAAGCTATGAGATCTATAAAATAAAACTAAAAAAGGATAAAGTACAAGGTTTTATTTAAGCTTTTTATTAGTGTTGTCCTTCTACACTTGTGTACGAGCTCCTAAATACAAAAGTAAAGACTTAGGGGGTATATTTACTAAACTGCAGGTTTGATAAAGTGGAGATGTTGCCTATAGCAACCAATCAGATTCTAGTTGTCATTTTGTAGAATGTACTAAATAAATGCTAAATAGAATCTGATTGGTTGCTATAGGCAACATCTCCACTTTTTCAAACCCGCAGCTTAGTAAATCTAGCCCTTAGAGGTGATTTAGAGATGGTAGACGGTGCATTTGCGCTGCTATAATATCACAACTTGCAGCAGTATTTGAGCTGTGTGTATCTAACATTTGTGGCTCCTTGTGCTTCTAAAGACAGATCAGAGGTGTTCATGTGTAAGTACAGTACAGTCAGGGGGAGCAGACACAAGTTAATCACATCCAGTTCAGCTGCATTTTATTTTGGGTTACGTGTGTCTAGAAAATGTATTCTACACCTTACAGGTCGGGTGTAAGTGCCGAGTGATAGTGACGCTGTGTATGCAGCTAGAATAAGAATATTTGCAATTAGGAGCAACTGTAAAAGTGTATTTTATGTAGAGATGGGCGGGTCCGGTTCTCCGAGAACCGAACCCACCCGAACTTTGGGTATCCGAGTACCGAATCCAAATCGAGGCCGAACGTCATTGTGACGTCGTCGGATCTTGGGGCTCGGTTCTCGCGATACTTCAACTTTATAAATACACGCCTCCACAGCAATCCATCGCCATTTGACAGAGGGAGAGAGCAGGGTGTAGTCATAGGCTAATTAGAGCAGGGACAGAGAATACAATATTGTTCTTGCAATTGCTCTAACCAAAATCGCTAGTGCAGAGAGGAGGATATAGGTTTATTATTTTTTCTTCATATTTGGCACTCCCCAGCGCTTTTGGGGTGTCCCCCATAATTGTGCATTAATATTTCTGGCTTTCAAAAGTCATATCTGTCAGCAGTATCTACTAAATAATTTTTAGCACTCCTTAGTGCTTTTGGGGTGTCCTCCCTAATTGTGCATTAATATTTCTGGCTGTCAAAAGTCATATCTGTCAGCAGTATCTACCAAATAATTTTTAGCACTCCTCAGTGCTTTTGGGGTGTCCTCCCTAATTGTGCATTAATATTTCTGGCTGTCAAAAGTCATTTCTGTCAGCAGTATCTACTAAATAATTTTTAGCACACCTCAGTGCTTTTGGGGTGTCCTCCCTAATTGTGCATTAATATTTCTGGCTGTCAAAAGTCATATCTGTCAGCAGTATCTACTAAATAATTTTTAGCACTCCTCAGTGCTTTTGGGGTGTCCTCCCTAATTGTGCATTAATATTTCTGGCTGTCAAAAGTCATATCTGTCAGCAGTATCTACTAAATAATTTTTAGCACTCCTCAGTGCTTTTGGGGTGTCCTCCCTAATTGTGCATTAATATTTCTGGCTGTCAAAAGTCATATCTGTCAGCAGTATCTACTAAATAATTTTTAGCCCTCCCCAGTGCTTTTGGGGTGTCCTCCCTATTTGTGCATTAATATTTCTGGCTGTCAAAAGTCATATCTGTCAGCAGTATCTACTAAATAATTTTTAGCACTCCTCAGTGCTTTTGGGGTGTCCTCCCTAATTGTGCATTAATATTTCTGGCTGTCAAAAGTCATAACTGTCAGCAGTATCTACTAAATAATTTTTAGCACTCCCCAGTGGTTTGCGCTCAGAATGGATTCAAAGCAGTCCACATATGATCTGAATGAGCAACCAGGTTCTGTCACCAGTCCTGATGTTAGTGTTCCCAGTACGTCATCTGGCCAAGGCGATGTCAAACAACAGAGTGTTTTCAAATTAGTGCAAAAAACAAAAACCCAAAAAAAATTTACTGTATTGAAGCGAAAAAGAAGTGTAACTGAGCAAAAGTAATGTGACGATAAAAAAAAAATTGCAAGCATGCCATATTACACACGCAGTGGCAAAGAGAGAATGAGGCCTTCACCTTTGGCTATTAGTGGCAGATCCCAAAAAGTTACCCAGCCTACAATTGGTGCACAACTACTGTTACGCGTCAAAGCCGAGCTGCAAGATAACAGTGAGGCCTTACAGGAGAATATTTGCTCTGATTCACAAATGACAACAATCCCTGTGGGAGTCCATCCAACAGTGGGATGTCTAATCGTGAGCATTCTGCTGATGTGTGCCTTAATAGCCCGAGTGTAGCCGGTGATACCCAAATTGAGGATGCCACTTTGGAATTAGAAGAGGATGAGGGGGAGATTTGTGTAGGCGACGAGGGCGCTAATGAGGATGTTGATGAGGATGAGGTTGTTTGTGTAAGTCCTGCACCAGTGGCAGCAGTTCTGGCACGTGACAAGAAAAAGGCCATTGTCATGCCTGGGCATAAAACAAAAAAATCCACTTCTTATGTGTGGAATTATTTCTACCCAAATCCAGACAACAATTGTATAGCCATTTGTAGTGTATGTCAAGCCACAGTCAGTCGAGGGAGGGACCTTAACCATCTTGGAACCTCGTCTATGTTACGCCATTTAACGAGAGTTCATGGCAAAGTGTTGGGAAAAGCTGAAAGTTCTTCCCAAAAGAATACAAGCACTCCCTCATCAGCTAAGACCCTCCGCTCACTGACATACCGACGGCTACAAAATACACCCACCACACCATCCTCATCAATATCCTCAGTAGCGCTCGGAGTTAGTCCGGCATCCTACTTAAGGCTGGATGACTCCGGCACTATTATTGATTCCTCTGAAGAAAGCGTTAGTCCTGCTGCTGCTGTTGCTGCTGCTGGGGGTGAATCGTCATCCCAGAGGCAGGTTAATAAAATGAGCAGTCCTACATTTCAGCAATTAACTGTGAAACAATCATTTGCGAGGGGAAGCAAATATGATAGCAGTCACCCAGTCGCCAAGCGAATCACAGACGCCATGGCTGCAATGTTAGTGTTAGATCTGCGTCCAATCTCCACAATAAACGCAGCTGGTTTTTCACAGTTAATTGAGGTTTTGTGTCCGCGTTACAGAATTCCATCGCGACACCATTTCTCCCGTAAAGCTATTCCACAACTATACCAAAAAGTGTGTAAAAATGTAGAGATTGCGCTGAAAAATGCCATTCTGCCCACTGTTCACTTAACCACAGATATGTGGACAAGTGGAAGTGGCCAAACCAAAGACTATATGACTGTGACAGCCCACTGGGTTGGTCATTCACCTTCACCAGCAGGAACAGCAGCAGCATGTACACCACTACGTAACATTTGTCACAGGCAGGCCACTCTTTGTATCACCGGCTTCACTAACAGGCATACGGCTGACAATTTGTTACGCAAACTGAGAGATGTGATTGATGCATGGCTTATACCACTCGGACTCTCCCCAGGGTATGTCATTTTAGATAACGCCAACAATATAGTGCGAGCATTACAGCTGGGTGATTTCCAACATATTCCCTGTTTTGCTCACACCATCAACTTGGTGGTGCAGAGCTTCCTACGAAATAACCGTGAGGTGCAGGAGATGCTTTCGGTGGCCCGTAAAATTTCAGGCCATTTCAGGCATTCAGCCACAGCATGTAGGAGATTACAGCAGCTCCAAGAGCAGTTTAACTTGCCCTGCCACCAACTTAAGCAAGAGGTGGTAACTCGGTGGAATTCCACCCTGTACATGCTTCAGAGGATGGAGGAACAGCGCAAAGCCATCCAAGCATATTGCACAAGTCATGACATTGGAAAAGGAGGGGGGATGTATTTCACTCTTGCACAGTGGGGAATCCTTTCAGTCCTGTGCAAGGTGCTGAAACCATTTGAAGTTGTGACATGTGAGGTCAGTGCAGACTCTGCTAGTTTGAGCCAAGTCATTCCTTTAATTAGACTATTGGAAAAGCAGCTTGAGAAAATGAAGGAGGAGCTGAAAGCAAGCAATTCAGCAAAGTATGTTGGCCTTGTCGATCAAGTACTTAATTCGCTTCACAATGATCCTCGAGTTATTAAGATCTTGAACTCGGATCAGTACGTTTTGGCCACTGTGCTTGATCCAAGGTTTAAAACCTACATTGAGTCTTTACTTGTAAATGAGCGAGATGTGAACTTTTGCAAGGAGCTATTGCTCAGCAAGTTGGCCGCTGAACTGGGCCTCGGCTTGACGACGTGTCCTCCTTCACTTTCTCAAGCTGTTGCTCGTAAAAAATTAAATTTCCAAAAAAGAAGCAGGGAAGACACAGGGGGCAGACCAGAACAATCTGGGCTGGTTTGAAGGATTTTTCAAAAAAATGTGTCACTTTGCCCATAACTCCATCCAATATGAGTATAAACATGCAAAGGATGGTGGAGGATTACTTTCAAGAGGTAGCTGATATGGAAATGTCAGACAGTCCCTTTCCTTACTGGGAAGAAAAGCAGGCCATTTGGAAACCCATGTACAAACTTGCTTTGCAATACCTAAGCTGCCCACCCTCCAGTGTGTACTCTGAACGAGTGTTCAGCACAGCAGGGAACTTAGTCAGTGATCGCCGTAGAAGGTTACTTCCCAAAAATGTGGAGAAAATGATGTTTATAAAAATGAACTACATCTTCCACGAGGTAGGCCTTCACCATCCAAGACATCCAAGCACTGACTGTTCTCTAATGGCGGATTCAAGCGGCGATGAATTGATAGTCTGTGATGATGACGTACACACTGATGAGGGTGAGGATTAAGCTGAAGATGATGCCGATAACATCTTTTTAAAACTTTCTATGTAAGTGTAGGGTGCAATCTACCCCCAAAGAGGAAAGGGACTTGTGGCATTTCCATATCACATACCATTTTGAAAGGCTGCTGTTAGGGCAATTTATCCTTAAGGGTAGGGTGTCATAGACAGAGTGACCCTAAACTGGCTTTGTCCATTTTTCATAATATTGTACAGTCTATAATGGCTGAATTTTTGGGTATTTTATACAAGTGGAGGGGGGCCTAGAGAGACAGAAACCAAACTGGCTTTTTCCATGTCAATTAATATTGTACAGTCTATAATGGCTGAATTTTTGGGTATTTTATACAAGTGGAGGGGGGCCTACAGAGACAGAAACCAAACTGTCTTTCTCCATGTCAATTAATATTGTACAGTCTATAATGGCTGAATTTTTTAGTATTTTATACAAGTGTTTAGGGGGCCTAGAGAGACAGAAACCAAACTGGCTTTCTCCATGTCAATTAATATTGTACAGTCTATAATGGCTGAATTTTTTGGTATTTTATACAAGTGGAGGGGGGCCTTGAGAGACAGAAACCAAACTGGCTTTTTCCATTTCTTTACTTATTTAACTATAAGTGTAGGGTGTAATATACATTCAAAGACGATGGCTGCATTGCCAATATGCATAGATGGAGAGGAAGACAATCTGTTTTGTGTGTAGAATAGGCCCACCAACGAAGAATTAAACTGTTTTTTTGGATGATTTATTACCTCAACAATTAGATTACTTGTCTCTAAAACAGTTGGAGCACTAAATTGGGTTAATTTAGGCCCAAAAACATTGATTTTCCAAAAAAATAGCAAAACAAAACCAAACAAAACCAAAACCAAAACCAAAACACGCAATGGCGGTTTTGCAAAACCAAAACACGACGGTAATCCAGATCCAAAACCGAATCCAAAACCAAAACACGGGGGTCAGTGACCATCTCTAATAATTATTACATCTATATAGACATATAATAACACATATATCATACACCTCACTCCCTGCATTACATAACACATTGCTGCATCTATATAACAGTGATATGTGTAACACAGGACTAGGACAGTATAATTATTACATCTATATAGACATATAATAACACATATATCACACACCTCACTCCCTGCATTACATAACACATTGCTGCAGTTATATAGCAGTGATATGTGTAACACAGGACTAGGACAGTATAATTATTACATCTATATAGACATATAATAACACATATATCACACACCTCACTCCCTGCATTACATAACACATTGCTGCAGTTATATAACAGTGATATGTGTAACACAGGACTAGGACAGTATAATTATTACATCTATATAGACATATAATAACACATAAATCCCACACACCTCACTCCCTGCATTACATAACACATTGCTGCACTTATAACACAGCGATATGTGTAACACAGGACTAGGACAGTATAATTATTACATCTATATAGACATATAATAACACATATATCACACACCTCACTCCCTGCATTACATAGCACATTGCTGCAGTTATATAACAGTGATATGTGTAACACAGGACTAGGACAGTATAATTATTACATCTATATAGACATATAATAACACATATATCATACACCTCACTCCCTGCATTACATAACACATTGCTGCATCTATATAACAGTGATATTAAAATGCATAGTGTTGACTACCCTTCAATGCATACCCCTTTTGTTTAAACAAACCCACATATACAACCATAAAATAAAGACACGGACACCGACTTAAGTTTGGAATAAAAAAGGTCCTTTTATTACATTATTATTTATTTTTAAATTATTTTTATTTTATTTTATTATATTTATCTTTATTTTATTTTATCTATCAATACTATCAAAACTATAAACAATTTGGACCTTTTTCTTTATAGAGGTGGCGAAGAGCAAGGGCAGCCAGCTAAAAAACCAACACAAGCCAATACGGTGGAAGATCGCCTCCTTTCCACCAACCCAGGTTAACACCTTATCTATTGGCCGGTACTATACACTAAAGATTAACTCAATACCCTCTGAACTCAAACTGGTCAAGCCCTTTCTAGGCAGAACCTGATACTCCTTACTAGAGTATCAACGAGTCTAATAACATTGAGGGAACCAAGGCTATATTGCCAACACATTAAGTACCGTATGTTTAACAAACTTATGGCTGCCATGCTCTCCTGCCAAAGCCGAGTGCCCTACGGACCACGCGGGCCGCCACCTAAAGAAAGAACTAAACCCTTGAGCTCTGAAAAAATCCTCTCTATGAACAAAACTGTTCCTTCTGGCGACAAATGAACCCCATCCGCTCTAAAAAGATGCCTCTTGTCCACTGTTAACCCAGGATGACTAATGACAACCCCCTTTAAGCCCCTAATGTTCTGCCTTGCGTATCCGTTTACCTTTTTAACCACCTTTATCAATGTGGCCGGGGGGATAGATGACCTCCAGGACAACCGAGGTATTATGTTAGACCAACAAATCTTCATTGAAGGCCAACGGGCATGTATTTGCGCAAGATCTTCCCGAATGTTAATGATTAAATCAAGGGATTTGCCCTTTCCTACATCATTACCTCCCAAATGAACGACCACTATATCCGGGGTACCGTGCTCTTCTATTTCTTCCCCTAAAGTGGGAATCAAAGCCGCCCATACCATGCCCCTTTTACCCAACCAGCGGATGTCAACTGGGTGTGTGAAACCGGACCACCTCTCCGCTATCCTGTGCTTCGCAGCCCAAAAGATAAATGAATGACCCACGACCCATATCCTTGTCTTCTTCACCGAAAAACCTAAAACAAAATGAATAGTCTCATCAATCATAACCGTATCTGAGAAATGATCCACCAAACAACCGTGTTAAAAAACAGAACTATATTATTATTTTATTTTTATTTTTATTTCAATTTTAACACTTCGCTGAGGTATCCCCTCCCTACCAGAGGGGCCACCCCAACTAAATTCGAATATTGGAAAGGGAAAAAAGATCCTATCTTTAGTTCTAAAAGCAATTGATTTTATCTATTTTGTCTCGTTTATTGAATTTATTTATTTATTTTTCATCTATTTTGTCTCGCTAAACTGAGATTATCTTTATTCTTTAATTCTTAACAAAATGAAATGGAAAATTGGTAACCCATATGAAGGTAAAAACCCCTTGTAAACCCCGGGAGGCACACACACTAATCAGGCCTTGCCAAGGAAAACAAGAGGAAAAATCCCTCCATGCCCCCGTTTAACACAGCGAGCAGCATAACCCTGGGTCACCAAGTGATAGATGAGAAAAGAAGAGATGAAAGCGATAAAGAACCATGAGAGACATAAGGAGAGAACATGACCATATATATAAGAGCCCTTACAAGGCTCATTTATCCGGCCGGATATATTTCTTATAGGCCTGTGACTTCCATCTCCCTAGCGCTTGAATCTCATTGACAGATGCCCCTCTGGCTGCAGCGGCGGTGGCCGCCCCTATTCTGAAAGAATGCGTGCCATATTCAACAGGGTTAAGGCCAACCTCCCCAAGGGCCCGTTTTAACAAAGCACTAAACTGAAATTTAGTTACTGGCGTATTGTCCGAATGACTTAACCACAAACCTTCCCCTGGGGGGCGAATTTTAGCGAATTGATTGGCCAGCTTGACCGGGCATATGGATGTTTCCTGCTGCTCCGTAATCGCTAACCAATGACCTCTGCCTAACTGATCCGTTTTGGACTTGACTATCTTACAACGTATCACATTAGTTTGTAAAATAACATTTCTAAACAACAAAGCTCCCCCTATGTCGTTCTTAGATCTGGCTACCAACTCACTAACCCTAAAGGCTCCGTGATACGCCATTGAAAAAGCCAGCCCGAATAGCAAAGCCTCATAGTCATCTGTAGCTAAATTACGCAACGCCGCAATCAATCTGGCTAAAATTTGCCCGTCAATCGGCCGGCGTGTGTCACTAGTTATAGGCTGAATCCTGGACCAACCCTTCAGCGCTTTAGTTATGATAAATGACTTTGTGGGATCCTGCGCGCTGTTCAACTTAGCCGTGAATGAAATACCAGCCAAAAGGGACCCCATCTTTGCTCTAGAAACCCCTTCGTTATAACACTTCCACATAAAACCCGTAATGGAGGGAATCTGACCTGAAGTGTCGCTGTTGCAAGATGCGCAGTAACTCAACCAACGTTCCCATGCCCCTTGATAACATTTTCTAGTTGCCGGAGCCAAGGACGCTTCTGCTAGCCACCTTATCCCTAACGGACCATCTGCCAAACATAAGGAGGACACTGTAAGCCAGTTAAACTTGCATGTGGAGCCAGAGATCTGAAACGCTGCCATTCAAAACGGGAAAGAGCATCAGCTATTTGGTTATCCACGCCAGGAACATGACGTGCCCGAAAGGTAATATCAGACTCTAAACACCTCAACACCAGGACACGGAGCAAATTAATCGCCGTGCGTGAGGAGGCGCTTTGCTTGTTAATAGCCTGCACCACACCTAAGTTGTCGCACCAAAAAACCACGCTCTTGCCGCGCAACCGGACAGCCCACAGCTCCAAAGCCACAACGATGGGAAACAACTCTAACGTTAAAAGATTTCGCACCAGGCCTTCGGATCTCCATGATTGCGGCCAGGGTGCCACGCACCATTCCCCTTGAAAAAAGGCACCAAAACCTTTCGAGCCTGATGCGTCTGTATGCAAATCCAACGATGTACTAGCTACTGCGTGTGCTGGCCATACTCTTACACCGTTAAAAACCACTAGAAAACGACTCCATATGCCTAGATCTTCCCTGATCTCTGTCGACAAACGCACCTGGGAATGGGGACTACGCAAGCCTGACGTTGCTAGCTGAAGCTTCCTACAAAATACTCGGCCCATGGGTATTACTCGGCAGGCAAAGTTGAAAGAGCCTAGCAACGATTGAACTTTACGCAACGTGCAAGATGGAACAGCCAAGACCTCTCGTATCAGGGATTGTAACTTAGCCACTTTATCAGATGGTAAACGACAACAACCTTCCAATGTGTCAATTTCGATACCTAAAAACCTCAGGCATGTGGCCGGGCCCTCCGTTTTGTCTGCAGCTACTGGCACCCCCCATCACACGAAATAACGCTTGCGCAGCATACAGTGTTTCCTTACAACTAGGGGAATTAGCCGGACCTATAAACAGGAAGTCATCCAGATAATGCGCAATGCCGCGATGTCCCGTCCCTGCCCCAATACACCAATGGAGGAATGAACTAAACGCCTCAAAATATGCGCACGATACTGAACAGCCCATTGGCAGGCACCGATCCACATAGTAACGGTTCTGAATTCTAAAACCCATAAATTTAAAGGACTCTGGATGCAACGGAAGGAGGCGAAAAGCCGATTCTATGTCCAACTTGGCCATAAGCGCACCATTGCCAAATTCTCTCACTAGTGCTAACGCATCATCAAAGGACTGGTACACCACTGAGCTAATTTGGGGGTCAATAGCATCATTAACTGACTTACCCGCCGGGTAAGATAAATGCTGGATTAACCTAAATTTTCCTGGGGCCTTCTTAGGTACTATTCCCACCGGGGAAATGACTAAGTCTTGAATGGGAGGGGATGAAAAAGGACCCACCATGCGCCCAAGGCCTATCTCTTTACCTACTTTTTCCGCTAGGATGTCGGGGTGTGCATACGCTGAGCGAAGGTTTCTGGCGGCAGTACCCGCCACCCCCACTATTTATGGGAAGACGAAAACCAAGGCGAAAACCCTCCCTAAGAAAAGAGGCCTGCGCCGCATCTGGGTAAAGGGACAGCCATTTGCAAAGGATAGGGAATATAATGGGGGAGTCCGCTTTACACAGAACCCCCCGCCCCTCCCCGTCCCCTACCGACTCCGACGGAGCCCCTAGGGCATTCTTTAAGGGGATGACTACCTCTACAATTGGTGCAGACGTGTCTATACCGGCACGAATCCCCCCTCCCGCATGAGGAATTGTTAAAGGCGAAGCAACGGTTTTTGGAAGACTGGGGAGCACCTCGTCTCCCCCCATACGGAAACCTGGCTAACTGAGGGGGACCGTAACCCATGCTCACCTCCCACACTTGGGCTCTATTTAATCTTAACCAGATCTCAACATCCTTAAAAGCCAGGGGCATATAAAGCTGACCGTGCACCTTCTCGCGGAACAGCTTATCATACAATCTCCAGGTACCTGGGCGTTCACAACTATGCATCTCATTAATAAGGTGAAGGTATTTCCATACGTCTATAAGTGCATCGGGTCTAGTTTCCAAATAACAAGTTGAGAAAACGGAGTACCCTGTCAGCCAGTTCGAAAAGTTTCTGTAAGCATCCTCCCCGACTCCCCCTCGCATGCACGCAGCCGCCAACTCCTTTTGAGCGGCCTTCGTCAGTTCAAATATATCAACATAATGACCTTTCTTGATCTTGTGCCTCATGCTGCGCCTAACTCCTATCAACAATGCCGTGTTTTCACATCTAACCAGGGGACCTCCAGCCGGAGTGGGAGACGCTGCCTCCCGCCGATCTACGCTCTTCCTCTTAGTTCCCCCGAAGTGGGTGTTAAGAATTTTAATGAGCTTGCGCTGACCCTGCCTAGGAGAAGATGGGGCTGACTCATCACTGGTGGTGGCTATGCTTGAACTGGACATGTAGGTGTTGCTTACAGTAGAACCATCATACTCACCGACCGCTCCCTGCGCCTCCTGCAGATCCAATCTCGCTCCGCCCTCGCCTTCCGAAACGACTTGGTGCGACCCCTGCTGCCCTGTCGAAGTCCCCGCTGCCTCTTCCTGTTGCAGCTGCAACCCTGCTCCGTCCACGCCCGTCTGCCCTGCCACTGAAGATGGCTGCATCTGTGAAACTGGATAAGAAGACATGTTAGCACGTGGGGAAGACAGGTTATGCAACTGTTGAGTAGGAACCCCATCCGGGGTAGACACCCGGGGGGAACCATGAGATGACTTAGGACACCCGCTTGAGGGGGAACCACTTGATCCCTACTTCCTTGTTGTCTAACCAGAGAAAACGAATCCGTACCAGAAACGCTAGGACTATTAAACAAGGAGGGTTGAGGATAAGAATGCACGTACTGACCCGCTAAGGCTGGATAAGGGTCCGACCACAAATTCCCTGCTTCCACTACAGACCCATAACCTCTAGGGGGGTACGGTAATGACCAAGAGGGGGCGGGTCCCTCCACCCTGTGTTGCTGGCCGACATGTTGCTGCAACGGCCACATCACGGCTGTGTCAGAGGCCAGTGATCGATTAGCAGCCGAACAAACAGAAGGGGACTGCTGATGGGCCGAAACCCCCATCCCTGGGGGGAAACCAACCGGGGCTGGGCCCAGCAAACCAGGGGCCCTGTTGGATGATATCCCCACCCCAGCCTGATGCAAGGAGTCCATGGAAAAAAGGAGGGGGGAGGAGGAGGAGGGGGGAGGGGGGGGGGGGTCCCTAACCTGGGAGGAGGACAGGGAGGAAAGGGGGTTGAGGGGGAGAAGGTAGGGGGGGGGGCCTGTTGAGACAGATAATGAAGGGTATGGGGCTGAAGCCCAGGGAACTGTTGCCCGGAAGAAGTCAAGGAGGGGGGCCCCTGTAACAACCGCCCCCAGCCTTCGTGACCCCGGAGAACCAACGGGATGGACAATAACGGGCCCCAGGCCTCTATAAGGGGACCCCTGGCCCTGCTCCACCGCAGGCTGGCCCAGGACCCCACTACTAGCGCCATGACCAGGAGGAATGGCGGGAGAGTCAGGAGACCCGCCGGAGGAGTGGGGGGGAACTAAAGCTGGCAGGGCCACAGAGGAAACCCTAGGCGCGGGGGAAGGAGATCCCCTGCCTCGGGTTCTGGCAGCCTGCCTAATGCGGTGAACGGCTCCGGACACGAGCGGCCTCACCGCCCGCTCCGGAGCCCTGGACCTGCGTGTGCGACCCGGCCCCGCCCCGCGAGAAACACTCGCGGCGGCCGAGTCACCTGGGCGGCGGGCGGCTGCCCTTATAGACAGACTAATGCCTCCGCCGGGAGGACCCGGGGGGCATACGGGCAGCTGGGCAGTACGGGGGGGGGGAACCAGGGGGAACAGCTTGGGATAAAGTCACAGACAGCGACGACGGGGGGGGAGGGGACCCCGCAAACCTGGCGGGAATGGAGCGGGACCTTCTAGGGCGGGATGATGCCATACCAGGGAAGGGTGGACAAAGTTAAGAAAAAGGGGGAAAAATAGACAGGAGAAGCAGACAAACGGAAGAGGAGAGAACAGAGAGAGAGGTAGAGAAAGCAAAACAAACCACAATAGATCAAAACTACAAATACAGAGGAGCCAGATACTAAGCCTGATGCTGCAGCTTCTCCGGATCCAGGAAACAGGAAGCTCTCTCCTTCTCACACTGCTTGATGTATTCTTTCCATGACACTCCCACATCCTTCCTATTGGCTGATTCCAACACTGACTTAAAACCCCCACCCAGTGGTAAGTAACATTATCAGTTTCACACCACATGATTTTAAACTCCCTCGGCTAATGGCCTCTCTCATAATTTCCTGTGTATTAATGTTCTCACTCAGGTTGTATCATACAGTGTAACTATATAAACGTCTGTGTGATCTGGCTGGTTTCTGTCCACCTCTAAACTGGGATTATGGGGTCTAGTGGGGAAGTTATTGACGGAGGACGCAGTAGTGTAGCCTTACACTGGCTGTACAGTGTTCACAAGTCCATCATCATTACATGGAGAATGTTTGGAAGCTCAGTATACACTGAATATATCTGCTGATGACAAGGTTTAATTACTTGCATTCATTTTAGGTCAGCCGCTTTTGTTTAGGCCAAAAATCTGATCCATGTAGGAAAAATGTATATACAGGGCCCCTATTTTGAGAGGTGACACACAGATATTATAATACACCCGGTAATAATCTTCCTACCGCCTCCCATCCCAGTGACAGCAGTATATATATATTTTCATTTGTGTTATTTGTGAAAATAACATAAAGCCCCAACCATACACCCCCAGGATACTAGAGATGAGCGCACTCGGATTTCCTGAATCCGAGCCCACCCGAACGTTGCCGATCCGAGTCGGATCCGAGACAGATCCGGGTACTGGCGCCAAATGAAAACCTGAAACCGAGGCTCTGAGTCATAATCCCGCTGTCGGATCTCTCGATACTCGGAACCTATAAATTCCCCGCTAGTCGCCGCCATCTTCACTCGGGCATTGATCAGGGTAGAGGGAGGGTGTGTTAGGTGGTCCTCTGTCCTGGTAGATCTCGTGCTGTGCTGTTTAGTTCTGTGCTGTGCTGTGCTGTGTTCTGCAGTATCAGTCCAGTGGTGATGTGTGCTGTGCTCTGTCAATTTTGAGTTCAGTGGTGCTGCTGGGTCCTGTGCTGTGTCCTGTTCAGTCCAGTGGTCCTATGTCCTGTGCTCTGTGCTTCTAAGGGCATAGTTCTTATTTCCCCAATATTCCCAAGTGTTTAAAAAATTAAAAAAAGTTATAAAAAAAAATACAAAAAAATAATTAAAAAAAAAAATTAATTACAACAAAATTTGCAAAACCAATCCTGCAGTATAAGCCCATTGGTACTGCAATATTACCAAGTTCACTGATTCAGCAGTATAAGTCCAGTGGTACTGCTATTACAAAGTTCACTGATTCAGCAGTATAAGTCCAGTGGTACTGCTATTACAAAGTTCACTGATTCAGCAGTATAAGTCCAGTGGTACTGATATATTACAAAGTTCACTGATTCAGCAGTATAAGTCCAGTGGTACTGCTATTACAAAGTTCACTGATTCAGCAGTATAAGTCCAGTGGTACTGATATATTACAAAGTTCACTGATTCAGCAGTATAAGTCCAGTGGTACTGCTATTACAAAGTTCACTGATTCAGCAGTATAAGTCCAGTGGTACTGATATATTACAAAGTTCACTGATTCAGCAGTATAAGTCCAGTGGTACTGATATATTAACAAGTTCACTGATTCAGCAGTATAAGTCCAGTGGTACTCTCCTGTGCCTCATATAATTTTTAAAGGCTTTGCCGAGTGTGTGTGGCTTAGGGGTACGCTCCCTTGTGCTACATATAATGGAAAACCAAAATTTGGAGTATAAAGTAGGGAAAGATCAAGACCCACTTCCTCCTAATGCTGAAGCTGCTGCCACTAGTCATGACATAGACGATGAAATGCCATCAACGTCGTCTGGCAAGCCCGATGCCTAATCTCCTAGTACAGGGCATGTAAAATCCAAAAAGCCCAAGTTCTCAAAAAATAGCAAAAAGAGAAACTTAAAATCATCTGAGGAGAAACGTAAAGTTGGCAATATGCCATTTACGACACGTAGTGGCTTAGGCCCTGGCCCGTGTTCATGACTAGTGGTCCAGCTTCACCCAAGGATCTAAGCCCTCCTCCTCCCCCCCCCTACAAAAAATTTGAGAGAGTTATGCTGTCAGCAACAACAACAAAACAGCAAAGAACTCTGCTTTCTAAACAGATGACATCACAAATCCCCAGGGCGAGTCCAAGGGTGTTGGTGGTTGTGAAGCCTGACCTTCCCATCACTGTACGGGAAGAGGTGACTCCATCCAGCATTTGCAGCACACCCTCTGCATATGCTGGAAGGATCACCCACAGTCCAGTTACAGATTTGGCTAATGAAGGTGTGAATGTTGTACACCGGGAGGAGGATATTGATGTAGCTGGCGCTGAGGAGGATGTTGATGATTATGATGCAGACAGATACCAAATTGCCTTTCTCAATTTCTATTTATATTCTGGATTATATAACGGCTGAATAGTTTTCTATTTTACTCCTAGTGGAGAGGGGATCTGATGCAGACAGATACCAAACAGCCTTTGTCAATTTCTTTGTATATTTGAATTTCTAGTTCTACAGTCTATGCAGGCTGCTTTTTTATATTCAACTACAAGTGTAGGGTGGGGGGGGGTGGGGCATAGATAGCCACCAAAGTAACGTGGTCCATTTAATTTCACTTTCTAGCTCCACAGTCTGTGCAGCCTGCTTTTTTTATCTTCAAAGTATTTACGAGCCTTGCAATCTAAATTAACTAGAGGTAGTGACGTGCTAGAACTCCACCCTCTATATGCTGCAGAGGATGGAGGAGCATCAAAAGGCCATTCAGGCCTACACAGCCACCTACGACATAGGAAAAGGAGTAGGGATGCGCCTGAGTCAAGCGCACTGGAGAATGATTTCCATGTTGTGCAAGGTTCTGCAGCCATTTGAACTTACCACACGAGAAGTCAGTTCCGACACTGCCAGCTTGAGTCAGTTGATTCCCCTGATCAGGCTTTTGCAGAAGCAGCTGGAGAAAGTGAGGGAGGAGCTGGTAAACCATTGCGATTCCACCAAGCATGTAGCTCTTGTGGATGAAGCCCTTTGTACGTTTTGCCAGGATCCGAGGGTGGTCAGTTTTTTAAAGTCAGAGGAATACATTCTGCCCACTTTTTTCGATCCTGGGTTTAAAGCGTATGTTGTGTCTCTGTTTCCGGCGGACACAAGTCTACAGCGGTGCAAAGACCTGCTGGTCAGGAGATTGTCCTCTGAAGAGGACCGTGACATGCCACCAGCTACACCTTCATTTTCTTCACTGTTTGTGCAGTTCCAAAAAAGAGGAACTGCCATTTCTATTGCTACCTTCTTTCTTTCTATATTTAAAACAAAAAAAAACCTGCCATTTCTAGTACTACCTTCTTTCTTTCTCTATTTAAAACAAAAACTGTCATTTCTATTACTATGTTAATTGTTTGTGCAGTCACAAAAAAGAGGAACTGCGCTCTTAACTGCTATGTTGATTTTAAACGTCCATCCGGTGTCCGCCATCTGTTCCCTGGAATTCTGACCAGTTGAGGGTGTATTTATTATATTGTGGCCCCGGTATCAAATTGGGTACCGGGGCCACCCCACTACGCAGTCCAGATTTTTTTTGGGGGGGAATTCAGACCCGTGGAGTGTTTTTTATTAATTATATTGTGGTGACCACTACTCTACGCAGTCCAGATACATTTATTGGTGCGAATCATACAAGTTCAGGGTTTATAAATTATATTGTGGTGATCCTCTACGCAGTCCAGGTACATTTTTTGGTGCGATTCATACCAGTTCAGGGTTTTTAAATTATATTGTGGTGACCCACTCCTCTACGCAGTCCAGGTACATTTTTTGGTGCGATTAAGACCAGTTGATGGTTTTCTTATTATATTGTGGGGACCACTCCACTACGCAGTCCAGAAAGATACCTCGTTGCAACGTTTTGGACTAATAACAATATTGTGAGGTGTTCAGAATACACTGTAAATTAGTGGAAATGATTGTTATTGATGTTAATAATAGCGTAGGAGTGGAAAATAAGCCCAAAAACTTGATTTTTAAACTTTTTATGCTTTTTTCAAAAAAAATCCGAATACAAAACCTTAAATCCGAACCAAAACCTTTCGGCAGGTGTTTTGCGAAACAAATCCGAACCCAAAACATCGAGAAAATCCGAATCCAAAACACAAAACACGAGACACCAAAAGTCGCCGGTGCACATCCCTACAGGATACCCTTCTTTATTGTCTAGTATGTGTCCATGGCTTGAGGAAGCCGCACTACACCGCTAAAATGTGTTTTGGGGGGTGCAGAAAGGATTCAGGTTACCTGATTTATACCTGGTTCAGGGCTACTAAAATCTGTAATGTGAGTCTTATCTGCAGAGATTGTACATGTAACTCCAGCTCTCTTATATCCAGGGCAGATACACTGAGCTCTAATTGTCTGTAATTGTGTTTGTGTGTCTGTGCATCTAGGATAACTGCTCTGCTGTTTGTGTGTGTGTGTGTCATATGTGAACGTTGTGCTGTGTGTGTGCATCTAGGATAACTGATGTGCTGTGTGTGTGTCTGTGCTCTGACTGCATCATAGGTGACTGTGGTTCTGTGTGTGTGTGTGTGTGTGTGTGTGTCATTTGTGAATGTTGTGCTGTGTGTGTGCATCTAGGATAACTGATGTGCTGTGTGTGTGTCTGTGCTCTGACTGCATCATAGGTGACTGTGGTTGTGTGTGTGTGTGTGTGTGTGTGTCATTTGTGAATGTTGTGCTGTGTGTGTGTCTGTGCTCTGACTGCATCATAGGTGACTGTGGTTGTGTGTGTGTGTGTGTGTGTGTGTGTGTGTGTGTGTGTTGTGTGTGTCATTTGTGAATGTTGTGCTGTGTATGTGTCTGTGCTCTGACTGCATCATAGGTGACTGTGGTTCTGTGTGTGTCATTTGTGAATGTTGTGCTGTGTGTGTGTCTGTGCTCTGACTGCATCATAGGTGACTGTGGTTCTGTGTGTGTGTGTGTGTGTGTGTGTGTGTGTCATTTGTGAATGTTGTGCTGTGTGTGTGTCTGTGCTCTGACTGCATCATAGGTGACTGTGGTTCTGTGTGTGTGTGTGTGTGTGTGTGTGTGTGTGTGTGTGTATCATATATGAATGTTGTACTGTGTCTGTATGAATCACAGGTTGTGTCTTTGCATCTAGGCTAGCTACTGTGTTTTGTGTGTGTGTGTGTGTGTGTGTGTGTGTGTGTGTGTGTTAGTGTGTAGACAAGAGTCCCTAAAGTCCAGGGACAATCCAACATTTTAAAGATACGTCATACATGCCAACCTTTTGAAGCTGGGGGGAGAGGTGGGCGTGTGGGGTCGAGACTTAAAAAATCGCTGCATTTTAGCCCCACCCCCACTATAAGATGCCGAAATTCACTGCATTGTATAGCGGGGCGGGGCTTAATGATGCGATTAAGCCCCGCCCACAATATTCAATAATGTTAATTTCGGCATTTTTTTAGGATCCGGGAACTGTGCCTACTCTTCCGGGAGGACTCCTCGAAATTCGGGAGCCTCCTGGAAATTCCGGGAGAGTGAGCAAGTATGAGATATGTCCCTAAAAATTTTTGTCTCAGAAAATGACCCTATTTTTGAAAACTGTTCATTACAATTTATTTTATTCAGCTCTCGATCTTTCAGTATCTGGGAGTCGCCGCATCACTTCAAGAATGACAAAGGTAAGTTAATTGGGGAGGGGGGTTGAAGTAGGCTGGATAGGGGTTTTTCCATTCTCAAATGCCACCTGTTACCCTCTTTATTTAGGAGCTCTAATTGCCTATAATAATGTTGCCAGAGAGGGTTCTCCTTCGCCTGCGGCATTGTCTGACACTGTAGATCTGGCATGAGGTTGGAGGACAATGAGCCACCAGTGTCATCTTGGCTCTATGAGCTGGCAAATCCTCCCCACCACAGAAGCTCCTCCCCACCACAGCAGCTCCTCCCCACCACAGAAACTCCTCCCCACCACAGCAGCTCCTCCCCACCACAGCATCTCCTCCCCACCACAGAAGCTCCTCCCCACCACAGAAGCTCCTCCCCACCACAGCAGCTCCTCCCCACCACAGAAGCTCCTCCCCACCACAGAAGCTCCTCCCCACCACAGCAGCTCCTCCCCACCACAAAAGCTGCTCCCCACCACAGCAGCTCCTCCCCACCACATAAGCTCCTCCCCACCACAGCAGAGTGGCCCCTTGTGCCCATCATCATAATCACTGTGTGCCGGGAACTATACAACATGTTTTTGTGTATTTAAGGTCAACAAATCTAGCGCCCGTCAGGAAGTTACAGACAGTAGCACTAGGGCTTATTAGAAGCCCATTTTCTTAAAAAAAATACTGCACCATACTATGTAGTCTGTGTTATATACACTTACTGCTCGCCTTTCCATATTTCATGAATGAACACATTTTTCAAACACGACCAAATTTCTCAGATTCTATTGCAACATTTCCACAAGTTATAGGAACAGTCACTGCTACACATGTAACCCTGAAACCAGGAGTATGAAATAATTTAATCTATTATAGCCAGGAATATGTTTTTTTATAAATGTACAGGCTATATGTGATACGTCTCTCCTTATCTGTATCCTGCTTGCCAAATATCCTGGGCGTATCTATGACTCCTTCTGTCACGGGCACTAGGAGTTGCTACTCGAGTTTCACCAGATGGCACTCTGCTGGAGAGGCGGGGATATGGCACGCACCTCCAAGCAGGCAGGTGAATGATTGGAGCGACACAACAGCCGGAGAGTAGAGATAGTCTGAGGCAATCAACGACTTGGAGCTGTAAACTGGAGACTGAAGATAATGTAGACACGAGGAGTGGACGTGGATCGGTGATGATAGGTAGAGGAGGAGTCAGTGGTCTGCGTACAGCAAGTTGTACCACTGCTCTGATGGGAAGAATAGGATTGGTGCAGGTAGGTAGCAGGGTAGTCGGTGGTCTGCGTTCAGCAAGTTGTACCACCGCTATGGTGAGGAGACGGGTCCAGGTGTAGGTAGGTAATAGGAAAGTCAGTGGTCTGCGTATAGCAAGTTGTACCACCGCTGTGATAGGAGGACTTGTCCAGGTGCAGGTATGTAGCAGGGAAGTCAGTGGTCTGCGTGCAGCAAGTTGTACCACTGCTGTGGAAGGAGTGAGGACTTGTCCAGGTGCAGGAGAGTGAAGTTGAAAGTCAAACTGTGGCTGTATGGGAACAGCGCGAGTAGAGCAATGTCTTGGAAGACACAATGAATAGTCTGTATATATAGTTGGTGCCTTGCAGTGAGGAGAAGCTGATCACAGCAGATTATGCACAATGACGCCAAGTAGTAGCGTGAGAAGATATCGAGCTTGAGTGACAGCTTGTCCTAACTGGAGCAATGCGGAAACACAGTCTATATGGGTACCTGTACCCTGCGCAACAAACAACAATGGATGCAACTGGTATGTGAGCAAAATAGGTAATAGTCAATAGTTAGTAGAGTATACCCAGTTGTGTAGATCCGGAATTAGCTGAGAGGTGAAGCGTTGTAGCGGTATGGGAACCGCCGCTGAGTTGAACAGGGGAGCAGCGTGGAAGCTGTAGTATGAGCAAGCTGCACACAGTTTGGAAACTGTACAAACGAGTAAAGCTGGAAGCAGTTTGGGATCTGCACACACCTATAGAAGTTCACTGGGAATGAGACTTCAAGATCAGGCCCCTACCTAGGGTTGCAGGTACCTCAAATAGGGTGAGGTGATTGATCTGTCAATCACCTCCATGGACAGGTGAGGTTAATAGCGAGATCTGCGCATGCGCAGATGGCAGGATAGCGAACGGCCACGATTCCACACAGGTGTCAGTAGAAAAGATGGAGGACCTCGCACCAGAATAGAGGCACTCACGGTTCGGTGAGTGACACCTTCATTAAGAGGCAATCAGCAATACAGCATAGGTTATCAAATGCAAGGTTAACAGCGGTGATTATTACCACAACATATATAGTTTTGAAAGGACTTTAGTCCTGTAAGTATTAATTTACACAGAGCATAAAAGTAGTCACACTGACACAGGTAAGTTTTTTAAGTTTCCCAATGCTGCTAAAAGATTTCAAGTAATGTTTCATTGCAAAATAATGAATTACCTAGTTGTTGTGTTCTTTAGCCAAAAGAACATATTTCAGAGACTGTAACATGTAAGATAAAAATGAACCACATATTCATTTTTGGAAAAACAATGGGCCTGATTCATTAAGGAAAGTAAAGCAAAAAAATGAGTAACTTTGCACCTGGGCAAAACCATGTTGCATTGGAGGGGGAGGTAAATTTAAAATTTTAGTACAGATATATAGTTGGGGTAGGGCATGTCCTAGATCAACTTTAAATGGCAATGTAAAAAAAAAAACTATCAAGTATTTGTGTGCTTCATGAAAAAACAGCCAGTAATTATCCTAGGTGCAAAATAATAAACTAATTTGCACCCCTTGCATTGTAACAGGGTTTTGTCCAGGAGAAAACTTACTCATTTTTTTGCCTTACTTTCCTTAATGAATCAGGCCCAATGTGTTTATTCTATTTGCAGGAGACAGTGCCAACCCTCTCCGACCGTGGCTCCTCAATCCTCTTTTACATCCAGCCACAGGGCAACAACTCGCAAGCAATTTGACACATACATCCACAAGATCTGTCATTGCACAAACATTCAGACTGCTTAAAGCCCATTTTTGCTACATTGATCAGGCTGCAGGAGCAACCTATATGTGCTCTCAGTTGTGTGAGCCATTATCGCTATGTCTGGCATTTTTCATACTGTTGTCCTCATGAATCTGGTATGGATTAACATTATGCTAGATTAATCTGAGGATCAAGTTCTCAAGTCTTCTCCCATGGAAGAGGACCACAGGTCTCAAGACATTGTGATATAACAACACTTCAGCTGTAAATACTACAGATGGAATACGTAAAGTGCATATTACGAAATAAAATATTAAGAAAGAAAAATGCTGAAACGTTTCTCTTTGTATTTTTGACTAAAGCGCAAAAGTGGATTATCTAAACCATATACACCTGTGTTAAAGTGTAAATGTTAATTTTTGTACACATATTGTATTTTCAGAATTTTCTTAATACCTCCCTCCATCTGTCTCATTTTAAGTTAACATTTTGAATTTCCCCCACAAATATATATATATATATATATATATATATATATATATATATATATATATATATATATATATATATATATCCACAGTAAAATGATGCATTAAAAGTTAGTGTCAACTATTCAATAAATTTGGTATAAATCACAAAGACAGCGGCAGTGGATGACTTATAACACGGCAGCCGCAGCTGCTGGTCGGGTTGGGAGAGGTAAGTTGCCATTTGATTTTAAATTTTTCTGTATCTATTTTTCTAATTTATGCCAAATAGTCCCCAATCATACCGGACTTGTTAACATGACTCTTATTCCTTACTTCTATTATTATATATAACACCTTATCTTAAATAATCAGCTTAGGGGAAGTCAACCTCCAAATAAGCTGTCACGGGCACTAGGAGTTGCTTACCCGAGTTTCACCAGATGGAACTCTGCTAGAGAGGCGGGGTTATGGCACGCACCTCCAAGCAGGCAGGTGAATGATTGGAGCGACACAACAGCAGGAGACTAGAGATAGTCTGAGGAAGTCAGCGACTTGCAGCTATGGTTAGAGGAAAGTCAGCGACTTGGAGCAGTAAACTGGAGGCTGAAGATAATGTAGACACGAGGAGTGGATGTGGATGGGTGATGGTAGGTAGAGGAGGAGTCAGTGGTCTGCGTACAGCAAGTTGTACCACTGTAGTGATGGGAAGAATAGGATTGGTGCAGGTAGGTAGCAGGGTAGTCGGTGGTCTGTGTGCAGCAAGTTGTACCACCGCTATGGTAAGGAGACGGGTCCAGGTGTAGGTAGGTAATAGGAAAGTCAGTGGTCTGCGAGTAGCAAGTTGTACCACCGCTGTGATAGGAGGACTTGTCCAGGTGCGGGTAGGTAGCAGGGAAGTCAGTGGTCTGCGTGCAGCAAGTTGTACCACTGCAGTGATGGGAAGAATAGTACTGGTGCAGGTAGGTAGCAGGGTAGTCGGTGGTCTGCGTTCAGCAAGTTGTACCACCGCTATGGTGAGGAGTCTGGTCCAGGTGTAGGTAGGTAATAGGAGAGTCAGTGGTCTGCGTGCAGCAAGTTGTACCACTGCTGTGAGAAGGAATGAGGACTTGTCCAGGTGCAGGAGAGTGAAGTTGAAAGGCAAACTGTGGCTGTATGGGAACAGCGCGAGTAGAGCAATGTCTTGGAAGACACAATGAATAGTCTGTATATATAGTTGGTGCCTTGCAGTGAGGAGAAGCTGATCACAGCAGATTATGCACAATGACGCCAAGTAGTAGCGTGAGAAGATATCGAGCTTGAGTGACAGCTTGTCCTAACTGGAGCAATGCGGAAACACAGTCTATATGGGTACCTGTACCCTGCGCAACAAACAACAATGGATGCAACTGGTATGTGAGCAAAATAGGTAATAGTCAATAGTTAGTAGAGTATACCCAGTTGTGTAGATCCGGAATTAGCTGAGAGGTGAAGCGTTGTAGCGGTATGGGAACCGCCGCTGAGTTGAACAGGGGAGCAGCGTGGAAGCTGTAGTATGAGCAAGCTGCACACAGTTTGGAAACTGTACAAACGAGTAAAGCTGGAAGCAGTTTGGGATCTGCACACACCTATAGAAGTTCACTGGGAATGAGACTTCAAGATCAGGCCCCTACCTAGGGTTGCAGGTACCTCAAATAGGGTGAGGTGATTGATCTGTCAATCACCTCCATGGACAGGTGAGGTTAATAGCGAGATCTGCGCATGCGCAGATGGCAGGATAGCGAACGGCCACGATTCCACACAGGTGTCAGTAGAAAAGATGGAGGACCTCGCACCAGAATAGAGGCACTCACGGTTCGGTGAGTGACACCTTCATTAAGAGGCAATCAGCAATACAGCATAGGTTATCAAATGCAAGGTTAACAGCGGTGATTATTACCACAACATATATAGTTTTGAAAGGACTTTAGTCCTGTAAGTATTAATTTACACAGAGCATAAAAGTAGTCACACTGACACAGGTAAGTTTTTTAAGTTTCCCAATGCTGCTAAAAGATTTCAAGTAATGTTTCATTGCAAAATAATGAATTACCTAGTTGTTGTGTTCTTTAGCCAAAAGAACATATTTCAGAGACTGTAACATGTAAGATAAAAATGAACCACATATTCATTTTTGGAAAAACAATGGGCCTGATTCATTAAGGAAAGTAAAGCAAAAAAATGAGTAACTTTGCACCTGGGCAAAACCATGTTGCATTGGAGGGGGAGGTAAATTTAAAATTTTAGTACAGATATATAGTTGGGGTAGGGCATGTCCTAGATCAACTTTAAATGGCAATGTAAAAAAAAAAACTATCAAGTATTTGTGTGCTTCATGAAAAAACAGCCAGTAATTATCCTAGGTGCAAAATAATAAACTAATTTGCACCCCTTGCATTGTAACAGGGTTTTGTCCAGGAGAAAACTTACTCATTTTTTTGCCTTACTTTCCTTAATGAATCAGGCCCAATGTGTTTATTCTATTTGCAGGAGACAGTGCCAACCCTCTCCGACCGTGGCTCCTCAATCCTCTTTTACATCCAGCCACAGGGCAACAACTCGCAAGCAATTTGACACATACATCCACAAGATCTGTCATTGCACAAACATTCAGACTGCTTAAAGCCCATTTTTGCTACATTGATCAGGCTGCAGGAGCAACCTATATGTGCTCTCAGTTGTGTGAGCCATTATCGCTATGTCTGGCATTTTTCATACTGTTGTCCTCATGAATCTGGTATGGATTAACATTATGCTAGATTAATCTGAGGATCAAGTTCTCAAGTCTTCTCCCATGGAAGAGGACCACAGGTCTCAAGACATTGTGATATAACAACACTTCAGCTGTAAATACTACAGATGGAATACGTAAAGTGCATATTACGAAATAAAATATTAAGAAAGAAAAATGCTGAAACGTTTCTCTTTGTATTTTTGACTAAAGCGCAAAAGTGGATTATCTAAACCATATACACCTGTGTTAAAGTGTAAATGTTAATTTTTGTACACATATTGTATTTTCAGAATTTTCTTAATACCTCCCTCCATCTGTCTCATTTTAAGTTAACATTTTGAATTTCCCCCACAAATATATATATATATATATATCCACAGTAAAATGATGCATTAAAAGTTAGTGTCAACTATTCAATAAATTTGGTATAAATCACAAAGACAGCGGCAGTGGATGACTTATAACACGGCAGCCGCAGCTGCTGGTCGGGTTGGGAGAGGTAAGTTGCCATTTGATTTTAAATTTTTCTGTATCTATTTTTCTAATTTATGCCAAATAGTCCCCAATCATACCGGACTTGTTAACATGACTCTTATTCCTTACTTCTATTATTATATATAACACCTTATCTTAAATAATCAGCTTAGGGGAAGTCAACCTCCAAATAAGCTGTCACGGGCACTAGGAGTTGCTTACCCGAGTTTCACCAGATGGAACTCTGCTAGAGAGGCGGGGTTATGGCACGCACCTCCAAGCAGGCAGGTGAATGATTGGAGCGACACAACAGCAGGAGACTAGAGATAGTCTGAGGAAGTCAGCGACTTGCAGCTATGGTTAGAGGAAAGTCAGCGACTTGGAGCAGTAAACTGGAGGCTGAAGATAATGTAGACACGAGGAGTGGATGTGGATGGGTGATGGTAGGTAGAGGAGGAGTCAGTGGTCTGCGTACAGCAAGTTGTACCACTGTAGTGATGGGAAGAATAGGATTGGTGCAGGTAGGTAGCAGGGTAGTCGGTGGTCTGTGTGCAGCAAGTTGTACCACCGCTATGGTGAGGAGACGGGTCCAGGTGTAGGTAGGTAATAGGAAAGTCAGTGGTCTGCGAGTAGCAAGTTGTACCACCGCTGTGATAGGAGGACTTGTCCAGGTGCGGGTAGGTAGCAGGGAAGTCAGTGGTCTGCGTGCAGCAAGTTGTACCACTGCAGTGATGGGAAGAATAGTACTGGTGCAGGTAGGTAGCAGGGTAGTCGGTGGTCTGCGTTCAGCAAGTTGTACCACCGCTATGGTGAGGAGTCTGGTCCAGGTGTAGGTAGGTAATAGGAGAGTCAGTGGTCTGCGTGCAGCAAGTTGTACCACTGCTGTGAGAAGGAATGAGGACTTGTCCAGGTGCAGGAGAGTGAAGTTGAAAGGCAAACTGTGGCTGTATGGGAACAGCGCGAGTAGAGCAATGTCTTGTGAGGCAGAGATGGAAGGCACAATGAATAGTCTGTATGGAGTAGATGCCTTGCAGTGAGGAGAAGCTGGTCACAGCAGATATGCACAATAACGCTAAGTAGTAGCGTGAGGAGATATCGTAGCTTGAGTGAAAGCTTGTCCTAAATGAAGCAATGCAGTAACACAGTCTATATGGGTACTTGTACCCTGTGCAGCAAACAACAATGGATACAACTGGTATGCGAGCAATAGTCAATAGTCAGAAGAGCATACCCAGTTGTGTAGATCCGGAATCAGCTGAGAAGTGAAGCATTGTAGCGGTAAAAGAACCGCTGCTGAGTGGAGCCGCGAGCAGCGTGGAAGCTGTAACACGATCAGCAGGGTGTCAGCGTTGGAGCAGTAGGAGGACCCCTGCTGAGTGGAGCCGGGAGCAGCGTGGAAGCTGTAACACGATCAGCGGGATGATAGTGTTGTAGCGTTGTGGGAACCGCCGCTGAGTTGAGCAGGGAGCAGCGTGGAAGCTGAAGCACGAGTAGAGCTGGAAGCAGTTTGGAAACTGTACACACGAGTAGAGCTGGAAGCAGTTTGGAAACTGCACACAGGAGTAGAGCTGGAAGCAGTTTGGAAACTGCACACAGGAGTAGAGCTGGAAGCAGCTTGGAAACTGCACACAGGAGTAGAGCTGGAAGCAGCTTGGAAACTGCACACAGGAGTAGAGCTGGAAGCAGTTTGGAAACTGCACACAGGAGTAGAGCTGGAAGCAGCTTGGAAACTGCACACAGGAGTAGAGCTGGAAGCAGCTTGGAAACTGCACACAGGAGTAGAGCTGGAAGCAGCTTGGAAACTGCACACAGGAGTAGAGCTGGAAGCAGTTTGGAAACTGTACACACGAGTAGAGCTGAAAGCAGTTTGGAAACTGCACACAGGAGTAGAGCTGGAAGCAGTTTGGAAACTGCACACAGGAGTAGAGCTGGAAGCAGCTTGGAAACTGCACACAGGAGTAGAGCTGGAAGCAGCTTGGAAACTGCACACAGGAGTAGAGCTGGAAGCAGCTTGGAAACTGCACACAGGAGTAGAGCTGGAAGCAGTTTGGAAACTGTACACACGAGTAGAGCTGAAAGCAGTTTGGAAACTGCACACAGGAGTAGAGCTGGAAGCAGTTTGGAAACTGCACACAGGAGTAGAGCTGGAAGCAGTTTGGAAACTGCACACAGGAGTAGAGCTGGAAGCAGTTTGGAAACTGCACACAGGAGTAGAGCTGGAAGCAGTTTGGAAACTGCACACAGGAGTAGAGCTGGAAGCAGTTTGGAAACTGCACACAGGAGTAGAGCTGGAAGCAGTTTGGAAACTGCACACAGGAGTAGAGCTGGAAGCAGTTTGGAAACTGCACACAGGAGTAGAGCTGGAAGCAGTTTGGAAACTGCACACAGGAGTAGAGCTGGAAGCAGTTTGGAAACTGCACACAGGAGTAGAGCTGGAAGCAGTTTGGAAACTGCACACAGGAGTAGAGCTGGAAGCAGTTTGGAAACTGCACACAGGAGTAGAGCTGGAAGCAGTTTGGAAACTGCACACAGGAGTAGAGCTGGAAGCAGTTTGGAAACTGCACACAGGAGTAGAGCTGGAAGCAGTTTGGAAACTGCACACAGGAGTAGAGCTGGAAGCAGTTTGGAAACTGCACACAGGAGTAGAGCTGGAAGCAGTTTGGAAACTGCACACAGGAGTAGAGCTGGAAGCAGTTTGGAAACTGCACACACCTATAGAAGTTCACTGGGAGTGAGACTTCAAGATCAGGTCCCTACCTAAGGCTGCAGGTGCCTTAAGTAGGGAGGGGTGATTGATCCATCAATCACATTAGTGGTCAGGTGTAGTTGTTAAAGGGACCTGCGCATGCCCAGTGCGACAGGATGGCGGACGGCCGCGGTTCCACACAGGTGTGAGCGGGAAAGATGGAGAACCACGTACCAGAGTGGAGGCACTCACACTCCAGTGAGTGACATAAGCAATAATTTACATAAATATGTTACTATTCCAGTAATATTGTCCCATAGCAGTAATTGCTGGAAAAATATATTGTTTCAAATCGATTATAATCCTTTAAATTCATTTTTTCATATTTATATTTCGCTGCTTTTTAGAATCAAAACTTTTATCTTTTACTAATAAAAGTTATGTTTTATTCCAATTACCTGGTAAGTGTCCATTTCAAACAAGAGACCTCATACTACAATAAAATAAAATAATAATAAATAATAATAATAAATATATAATAAATATAATAATAATATATAATAAATAAATAATATAATATATAATAATATATAATAAATATATAATATATAATAATATTAAAATAAAAATACTACTACTCTCTTTTTTGCTTACTTCTGGTTATTTGGTTAGCAGGACCTCAATACAAGAATGATGGCAACATATACCTAGAAATGTTAGAACATGATACTGACACAATGTATAAAGAGTTGTGTAGTTGGTGTCTAACTAGTGCGACAACATCCTCTGTTATTGTAGGCAGCTCTAACATCACTGTGTCAGTGGAGCACAGAAATGGTGTAAGACAAAGTGTGAGGACTGACCCCAGTGTAATATGTATTATATATGTATTATATATGTATTATATATGTTGTATTATATATGTATATTATATAACGTACAGCCCCCGTCCACCTAATATATGTTGGTCACATATCCTTCTCCCCAGTATATATTAGTCCTGAATGATTAACCATAAGTACAAGACAGGGTCTACAATCCCTAAACCAAATCCCTAACCCCGGTCTATTCTATTACAGCAAATTATAGAACAAATTAAGTTTCGCTCAAATGCTGGAACCAAAGCAAAATATTTTGCAGCAGTTGTGACATGTTAAAGCCACTTGTCTGGTATAAATTAATTATGTTTCCTCACTTGTATCCTCATCAGGGAACATCTAAAATTTATATAGATATAAGATATGATCTCAGGCCGATAATTACGTTCATTTATCTGTAGTGTAAACTAAAGACTATCATTCCTCATTAACATTAGATCAAGTAATTGTCTATTTTAATTTTTACTTTTTCTGTAACAAGTATGATACTAGTCTTATTAGACACTTTACTATAAATGCTGAATAGTGACTTTACACCTCTCTGCATGTGCTGTGCCCTTCATACCACCAGATATACAGTAAATTACATGTAGCTGGAGATGGTTTACAGATAACAGTAACAGAAGTACATACTCAGCTTTCTGTTTATCACGTAATCTAACCAATATTCCCCTCATGTAGTTATATGACACAGTTACAGTTTAGCTCATGTGGTTTCCTGACATTTACAACATATTAGTTGTGTTAATGTGTTATGATCTGAGGAATGTAACAAGGACATTATTAATCATGTTACAGGGAGTAAAACTTGTATCTTGTCCTGACGCCGGAGCCAGATCACCTCTCCCTGACCATGTGGGCAGTCTTGTCTATAACAGTACTGACCGGATCACCTCTCCCTGACCATGTGGGCAGTCTTGTCTATAACAGTACTGGCCGGATCACCTCTCCCTGACCATGTGGGCAGTCTTATCTATAACAGTACTGACCGGATCACCTCTCCCTGACCATGTGGGCAGTCTTGTCTATAACAGTACTGACCGGATCACCTCTCCCTGACCATGTGGGCAGTCTTATCTATAACAGTACTGACGGATCACCTCTCCCTGACCATGTGGGCAGTGTTATCTATAACAGTACTGACCGGATCACCTCTCCCTGACCATGTGGGCAGTGTTATCTATAACAGTACTGACCGGATCACCTCTCCCTGACCATGTGGGCAGTATTATCTATAACAGTACTGACCGCATCACCTCTCCATGACAATGTGGGCAGTCTTATCTATAACAGTACTGACCGGATCACCTCTCCCTGACCATGTGGGCAGTCTTATCTATAACAGTACTGACGGATCACCTCTCCCTGACCATGTGGGTAGTCTTATCTATAACAGTACTGACGGATCAACTCTCCCTGACCATGTGGGCAGTGTTATCTATAACAGTACTGACCGCATCACCTCTCCATGACAATGTGGGCAGTCTTATCTATAACAGTACTGACCGGATCACCTCTCCCTGACCATGTGGGCAGTCTTATCTATAACAGTACTGACCGGATCACCTCTCCCTGACCATGTGGGCAGTCTTGTCTATAGCAGTACTGGCCGGATCACCTCTCCCTGACCATGTGGGTAGTCTTGTCTATAACAGTACTGGACGGATCACCTCTCCCTGACAATGTGGGCAGTCTTATCTATAACAGTACTGGACGGATCACCTCTCCCTGACAATGTGGGCAGTCTTATCTATAACAGTACTGACCGGATCACCTCTCCCTGACCATGTGGGCAGTCTTATCTATAACAGTACTGGACGGATCACCTCTCCCTGACAATGTGGGCAGTCTTATCTATAACAGTACTGACCGGATCACCTCTCCCTGACTATGTGGGCAGTCTTGTCTATAACAGTACTGGCCGGATCACCTCTCCCTGACCATGTGGGCAGTCTTGTCTATAGCAGTACTGGCCGGATCACCTCTCCCTGACCATGTGGGCAGTCTTGTCTATAGCAGTACTGGCCGGATCACCTCTCCCTGACCATGTGGGCAGTCTTATCTATAACAGTACTGGACGGATCACCTCTCCCTGACCATGTGGGCAGTCTTATCTATAACAGTACTGACCGGATCACCTCTCCCTGACTATGTGGGCAGTCTTATCTATAACAGTACTGACCGCATCACCTCTCCATGACAATGTGGGCAGTCTTATCTATAACAGTACTGGCCAGATCACCTCCTTCTAAGGGGGCTGTCAAACAATGATCTCAGAGAGACGACAGCCCGCTGCAAAATCAGTTTTGGTTCAACCATCCTCCTCTGTCAGCATCATCAGCTATTTATATAGCGCCACTAATTCCGCAGCGCAAACTCACTCAGATCAGTCTCTACCCCATTGGAGCTTACAATCTAATTTCCCTAACAAACACACAGACCGAGAGAGACTAAGGACAATTTTAATAGCAGCCAATTAACCTACTATAATGTTTTTGCAGTGTGGGAGGAAACCCACGCAAACACGGGGAGAACATACAAACTACACACAGATAAGGCCATGGTCGGGAATCAAACTCATGACCCCATTGCTGTGAGAGAGAGAAGTGCTAACCACTGAGCCACCCTGCTGCCCCATTTATTTGTGCAAGTCAGCCAGATTTCCACCAAAATGCATAGGAGAATCCTTTGTGGAGGAGGAACAGTTTGCTCAGGTTGTAGGGTGGAGTTGGGTGGAGTTAGAGCACGGTATGAAGAGTGAACATAGTTTGGCTGAGCAGTGCAGAAATGATTTCCCTTTGTGGTGAGTGTTTATAGATCGCTGATAAAAGGGTGGGGAGGTAGTTTATGTCATCACCATTTCTTCCTGTGTGGAAGAGTGAACAGCCATTTCCACCCTGCAAAGCTGAGCCGACGGTCTTGGAGTTTGGTCCCATTGGGGTCTCCATGTTCCACTTCCGCCGAGACGTCCTCTGCATTTCTGGGCACACTTAGAGCGATGTAATAAACATCTTCACACACACAAGACTGCCACATATAAAACACCACACATGATGTCTCCTCACTCTCAGGAGTATTTTAAGCTGTAAATGAGGCTAAACAATATTTTAGGATAAACACTGAAGAGGATCATGTACTGTAGGAGGTGGTTGTAGGGTAACAGGAGTGAACTTTGATGCGACATTCACACTTTCATACAATTGTTCTCTGCAGCTGTTACCCCTCTCTGCAGACTGCTGGTTGGTGGAGATGTCGTCAGAATGGAGAGTAGGCGGCACCTCGATGAGCTCTGAACAGACCGTTCCAGTTCTACTTGGCAGAACCGAAGCGTTTTGCAGTGCTCCCCAAGTGCACTTCCCCACTGTGCACCTCTTACTAATACTTTTTTGAAATGAGAAAAACAGAGCAAAAAAAAATTCATTACAGCTGTCAAAATATTTTAGATGGAGCTGGTTAGATGGGTGGTTAGTTCTGAATACAATGTAATAGAATCACAAGAGAGTACAAGACAAAATGATTTTCACATATGATTTCATTATTTAATATTTAATTATTCTCTATACTTAATTTAAAAAAAAATTGCAATTTATGGTATACATACACATGCCCATCTCTTACATTATAAGATATACACATAATAATAACACAGTCAGAAATCAGAGTATTCAGGAAGTAACCCTACAGGGTAAGGATGATGACACACGTGGGTTAAGGGAGATAATTCAATAAGCAAGATTTACTTCATTTAATTATTTCTCCTAACTCCCAATCAGTTACTGGATGTTGATTACGTAACCGCTGGAGACCTAAAATAACTTGAAAAATAGACGAATCCATCAGGAAATATTGTGCTATTGTGAAAAGATTTCGCTGTGGAGCGCTCCTGTACACTGCTGCCTCAGATGAGTGTCAGAACTATCGTCCAACAGTACTAGTATATTAACCCAAACACATAAATATGACTCCACCAACGCTGTAATATAGCATAAAGAATTAATGATATAAAAAGTTGAAACTTAGATATGATGTTGCTCCTTCTAAATAGATTTCTTCCATATAGAAGTCATCCAATCTCATATCATATAAAGGAGAAGGCGAATTTCATATTCATAACATATAGGAAGAAAAAAAAAAACATCTCATAGTTTATTACCATGTAAAATCAAACATGGTTTATTACACTATACATAACATGCATTTATACAAGAAAAAATGAATAATTGATCCTTCACCAAAGAGGTAGTGGCCACCTACCAGATAAAACCGATGATCTGGGCATATCGATACAATGTATCCATCTGGATTTACTTGACAGTGCGTGAAGAACTTCAAAGTGAATGGCAGGCAATAACAGCAAAGTAGAGGTTCGTCAATCAACCAACGCGTTTCGACCTGCTAGAAGTCTTTATCAAGGCATCAGAAAATATGATCTAAATCTCAGCCAGGTTCTAGGATTTTCCAAAATCTGAAAACAAGTAGAAACAAAGTGACCCTTCTCTTCACAGTAAGGACAGAATCCCAGTGATTGTTGCTAAAATGTTTGTTAAAGAGAGAGCCTGGCTTCTCCAGTCTATATAGGAATGTGGTTAGGCTGAGAGGGTACTTGTTTGGGAAAGGGGGATGGTCGGGCTCCTCCTAAAGATCTTCCCTCTATTTAGCACAATCTACCTTCTCTGAGACTAGGTAATAATATATAATAATATTAAGAGATAGTTAATATCTTCAGATCTCTGGAGAGCCGCAATAGAAGGAGGAAGGTGGATGCACACATACAACAGAGCCTAAGACCTCACTCCCTGCGTTCTCGCTCCTCATCCTTACACATTGTGGGACAGAGCGATAAAAACGTTATGATTCCTGAGTGGTCTGAGGGAGGAGCAATGCTAATGCATAGCAGGGAGCATCAAGGGTTAACCCACGACATGCTTTATTTTCCTAAGATCCAGTAAGTGCCATCTTATACCTTGTGATTAAAGATATTTGAACACACTTGGAACTTTTTTATTTTCGGTGATCTGCCTCTATCTATAAACCCTTTATAAGTTATATCACTGTTGGGTCCTGTGTTTCTAACTATTATCAGTAGGTGGCAGCAGCGTGCTGGCTGTCTTACACTTCTAGTACTTACCCAGCAGGTGGATACAGCACAAGAACTGTACTATGGATCTGCTACCTGTTCCTGTCTGATTGTGGGATTAGCTGCGCTCCAATTATCTAGCTTATGTTTTTCCAAATCAAACATCTCCTAGTATTATATAGCAGAGGAACACCGTGGATGTCCAGTTACTGCACAGGATTATCCTGTGAGCTGGTCCAAGTTATTCTTCAGTTCCTGTCTGGGATATTCCTACCGTATATGTGCAGAAATCTCAGTGTAAAGTTATCACCCTGCAGATTAGTTTCCTCCCTGTGGTTATAAACAGATCTGATGATGGTCTGATTTGTGCTGCAGCAGATGGTATCAGCAAAATGAAGTTCACAGACCATGGAACAAATTACAATAAGTATTGAATCATTTAGGAATAAAATAATCATCCGGAAGTTATTCTGCAATCTTTACATTCGTGACATCTGAAACTGATAAAAGACCAACATCGGAATTACAAGAAACAATTATATGGTTTCAGCTTAAAAAAAAACTCTTTCTTTATCTGGTGTCATTATCCTGCAGTCTACAGACAGTCGCCGTGTTTGACAATCGTGATGTTGACAGTTTCAACAAATCTATATGACATTGTCAGACAGAGAGGGAGTGAGGTCTGCAAGCTCAGGATGGGGAGATGGAAAAAGTCTGATAGTGTCAACTATGAAGGGGCCATAAAATCCATTATCATCATCATCATCAACATAAATCAACGGGCATGGTGTATACTGATACAACCCCTTAATCTACTCCATACCTGAACTGCACTTTTTAGCCATGTTGTTATCAAGAAGTATCAGTGATGTAATCATCATCTCCTTGGAAAAGTATTTCAGGGGTTAAATTCCACGGCCACAGGGAACACTCAGCAGTTGAGTGAATTTAGTTATCATTGTTATTTCTGTTTGCTCCGTATTGTCCACTAGTGAGCTCTACAGACAGCCAGGAGCCGGAACCAGCAGGGGTCACCTGAGGGAAGACACCTGGGGAGGTAGGGGAGGGGGCTGGATAGTGTAACCAGCCCACCAATCGAGACCTTTTGCAACTCCCCTGGACAGGCAGCTCCAAGGTGGGATTAGGAGGTGATAAAAGAGGCTACCCTGGGAGCTGGACGTGTGCGATTAACTTTTGGCCAAGAGGTGATGCTCTGCCAGAGATTCACTATGGAACATATCTCACTGGATTTATTTGGACTAAGTTCCTCACTTGTTGGACCTGCTATCGTTACGGGGCCGTGCTGTATTTAATCCTGTTCTGCAGAATAAATCATCCTTCTATTTATCCTCTAATACCGTGTCTGAGTGATTTGGGAACCACGTATCTTCACAATCATTATCATCATTATCATTGTCATCATCATCATCGTTATCATCATCATTAACATGATCATTATCATCGTCATCATCATCATCAACATGATCATTATCAATATGTTGTTTTTTCTCCTACCTTCTTCATATAATTAATACAGATTACTGATAGAAAATGTATTGTAGCTTCTTAAATAGGTCTCGCTATAGAATCGTAAACGTACATATAAAACAGAGAAATATATTTGCCAATGTGTTTTGGGGATAATATTGTTACATATGTAAATCATCCACATAGTGCAGCTGTGTATACTGCAGAGATAGTGACTCCTGGTGCACATTGTGTGATCCCGTCCATCTGAGTGTGCACTATGGTGTCAGCCGGAGAGGCAGCGACATCTGTACTACTGTATATACTACTGTACAGACCCTTTCATAGAAGAATATATATGTTTATGTATAAAGCAGAAGATGAGTGGGAATCAGAGAGTGAGGTAGAGAGTGACAGCGTCTCCCCACAGCTCCCACTGAGACAACACTGAGCACACAGAGCAGTCACTATAACATCATTCAGGTGCAGACATACTGCGGCACCAGATCGGTAATAGGATCTAATCTTACGGCTTCCTGTAATGTTCCCTCAGATCTAATAGCAGCTTATACTAGAGGTCCTCACTGAGACATGTACTTATATTACACACTGCTGATAGTGGGGAATACTCAGGATGGATTAGAAAATGTCACAGACTCTTCCTGGGATGTCAGAGTCTGCTCAGCGGTTATTTACACTTAAGAGAAACACAGTACTTGGAGCTGCCGCATCTGAGTCGGCACGTCCTCAGTACGCCCTCAGCACGTCCTCAGCACACCCTCAGTATGCCCTCAGTACACCCTCAGAACACCCTCAGCACGTCCTCAGCACGCCCTCAGCACGCCCTCAGCACGCCCTCAATACGTAGTCAGCACGCCCTCAGTACACCCTCAGCACACCCTCAGTACGTCCTCAGCACACCCTCAGCACACCCTCGGTACGTCCTCAGTACGCCCTCGGTACGTCCTCAGCACACCCTCAGTATGCCCTCAGTACGCCCTCAGCACACCCTCAGCACACCCTCAGTACATCCTCAGAACGCCCTCAGCACACCCTCAGTACACCCTCGGCACGCCCTCAGTACACCCTCGGCACGCCCTCAGTACACCCTCGGCACGCCCTCAGTACACCCTCGGCACGCCCTCAGTACACCCTCGGCACGCCCTCAGTAAACCCTCGGCACACCCTCAGTAAACCCTCGGCACACCCTCAGTACGCCCTCAGTACACCCTCAGTACGTCCTCGGCACGCCCTGAGTGTATCATACTACAGCTGGAGGGAGGGAGGCGAGTGTATTATACTACAGCTGGAGGGAGGGAGGGGAGGAGAGTATATCATACTACAGCTGGAGGGAGGGAGGCGAGTGTATCATACTACAGCTGGAGGGAGGGAGGCGAATGTATCATACTACAGCTGGAGGGGGAGGAGGCGAGTGTATCATACTACAGCTGGAGGGAGGGGAGGCGAGTGTATCATACTACAGCTGGAGGGAGGGGAGGCGAGTGTATCATACTACAGCTGGAGGGAGGGAAGGCGGGTGTATCATACTACAGCTGGAGGGAGGGAGGCGAGTGTATCATACTACAGCTGGAGGGAGGGAGGCGAATGTATCATACTACAGCTGGAGGGGGAGGAGGCGAGTGTATCATACTACAGCTGGAGGGAGGGGAGGCGAGTGTATCATACTACAGCTGGAGGGAGGGAGGCGAGTGTATCATACTACAGCTGGAGGGAGGGAGGCGAATGTATCATACTACAGCTGGAGGGGGAGGAGGCGAGTGTATCATACTACAGCTGGAGGGAGGGAGGCGAGTGTATCATACTACAGCTGGAGGGAGGGAGGCGAATGTATCATACTACAGCTGGAGGGGGAGGAGGCGAGTGTATCATACTACAGCTGGAGGGAGGGGAGGCGAGTGTATCATACTACAGCTGGAGGGAGGGGAGGCGAGTGTATCATACTACAGCTGGAGGGAGGGAAGGCGGGTGTATCATACTACAGCTGGAGGGAGGGGAGGCGAGTGTATCATACTACAGCTGGAGGGAGGGGAGGCGACTGTATTATACTACAGCTGGAGGGAGGGGAGGCGAGTGTATCATACTACAGCTGGAGGGAGGGGAGTGTATCATACTACAGCTGGAGGGAGGGGAGTGTATCATACTACAGCTGGAGGGAGGGAGGGGAGTGTATCATACTACAGCTGGAGGGAGGCGAGTGTATCATACTACAGCTGGAGGGAGGCGAGTGTTTCATACTACAGCTGGAGGGAGGCGAGTGTATCATACTACAGCTGGAGGGAGTGGAGTGTATCATACTCAAGCTGGAGGGAGTGGAGGCCAGTGAATCATACTACAGCTGGAGGGAGGGGATGCGAGTGTATTATACTACAGCTGGAGGGAGGGGAGGCGAGTGTATCATACTACAGCTGGAAGGAGGGGAGGCGAGTGTATCATACTACAGCTGGAGGGAGGGGAGGCGAGTGAATCATACTACAGCTGGAAGGAGGGGAGGCGAGTGTATCATACTACAGCTAGAAGGAGGGGAGGTGAGTGTATCATACTACAGCTGGAGGGACGGGAAGCGAGTGTATCATACTACAGCTGGAGGGAGGGGAGGCGAGTGTATCATACTACAGCTGGAGGAAGGCAAGTGTATCATACTACAGCTGGAGGGAGGGGAGGCCAGTGAATCCTACTACAGCTGGAGAGAGGGGAGGCGAGTGTATCATACTACAGCTGGAGGGAGTGGAGGCGAGTGTATCATACTACAGCTGGAGGGAGTGGAGGCCAGTGAATCATACTACAGCTGGAGGGAGGGGAGGTGAGTGTATCATACTACAGCTGGAGGGAGGGGAGTCGAGTGTATCATACTACAGCTGGAGGGAGGGGAGGGTATCATACTACAGCTGGAGGGAGGGGAGGCCAGTGAATCCTACTACAGCTGGAGAGAGGGGAGGCGAGTGTATCATACTACAGCTGGAGGGAGTGGAGGCGAGTGTATCATACTACAGCTGGAGGGAGTGGAGGCCAGTGAATCATACTACAGCTGGAGGGAGGGGAGGTGAGTGTATCATACTACAGCTGGAGGGAGGGGAGGTGAGTGTATCATACTACAGCTGGAGGGAGGGGAGGTGAGTGTATCATACTACAGCTGGAGGGAGGGGAGTCGAGTGTATCATACTACAGCTGGAGGGAGGCGAGGGTATCATACTACAGCTGGAGGGAGTGGAGGCCAGTGAATCATACTACAGCTGGAGGGAGGGGAGGCGAGTGTATCATACTACAGCTGGAGGGAGTGGAGGCCAGTGAATCATACTACAGCTGGAGGGAGGGGAGGTGAGTGTATCATACTACAGCTGGAGGGAGGGGAGTCGAGTGTATCATACCACAGCTGGAGGGAGGCGAGGGTATCATACTACAGCTGGAGGGAGTGGAGGCCAGAGAATAATACTACAGCTGGAGGGAGTGGAGGTGAGTGTATCATACTACAGCTGGAGGGAGGGGAGTCGAGTGTATCATACTACAGCTGGAGGGAGTCGAGTGTATCATACTACAGCTGGAGGGAGGCGAGGGTATCATACTACAGCTGGAGGGAGTGGAGGCCAGTGAATCATACTACAGCTGGAGGGAGGGGAGTGGAGTGTATCATACTACAGCTGGAGGGAGGGGAGTGGAGTGTATTATACTACAGTTGGAGGGAGGGGAGGAGAGTGTATCATACTACAGCTGGAGGGAGGGGAGGCGAGTATATCATACTACAGCTGGAGGGACAGGAGGTGAGTGTATTATACTACAGCTGGAGGGAGGGGAGGCGAGTGTATCATACTACAGTTGGAGGGAGGGGAGTGGAGTGTATCATACTACAGCTGGAGGGAGGGGAGGCGAGTGTATTATACTACAGTTGGAGGGAGGGGAGGAGAGTGTATCATACTACAGCTGGAGGGAGGTGAGGCGAGTGTATCATACTACAGCTGGAGGGAGGGAAGGCGACTGTATTATACTACAGCTGGAGGGAGGGAAGGCGAGTGTATCATACTACAGCTGGAAGGAGGGAAGGAGAGTGTATCATACTACAGCTGGAAGGAGGGGAGGCGAGTGTAACATACTACAGCTGGAGGGAGGGAAGGCGAGTGTATCATACTACAGCTGGAAGAAGGGAAGGAGATTGTATCGTACTACAGCTGGAGGGAGGGAAGGCGAGTGTATCATACTACAGCTGGAAGGAGGGAAGGAGAGTGTATCATACTACAGCTGGAAGGAGGGGAGGCGAGTGTAACATACTACAGCTGGAGGGAGGCGAGTGTATCATACTACAGCTGGAAGGAGGGAAGGAGAGTGTATCATACTACAGCTGGAAGGAGGGGAGGCGAGTGTATCATACTACAGCTGGAGGGAGGCGAGTGTATCATACTACAGTTGGAGGGAGGGGGGGAGTGTATCATACTACAGTTGGAGGGAGGGGGGGAGTGTATCATACTACAGCTGGAGGGAGGGAAGGCGACTGTATTATACTACAGCTGGAAGGAGGGAAGGCGAGTGTATCATACTACAGCTGGTGGGAGTGGAGGCCAGTGAATCATACTACAGCTGGAGGGAGGCGAGGGTATCATACTACAGCTGGAGGGAGGGAGGAGAGTGTATCATACTACAGCTGGAGGGAGGCGAGTATATCATACTCAAGCTGGAGGGAGGGGAGGCGAGTGTATTATACTACAGCTGGAGGGAGGGAAGGTGAGTGTATCATACTACAGCTGGAGGGAGGGAAGGCGACTGTATTATACTACAGCTGGAGGGAGGGGAGGCGAGTGTATCATACTACAGCTGGAGGGAGGGGAGGCGAGTGTATTATACTACAGCTGGAGGGAGGGAAGGTGAGTGTATCATACTACAGCTGGAGGGAGGGAAGGCGACTGTATTATACTACAGCTGGAGGGAGGGGAGGCGAGTGTATCATACTACAGCTGGAGAGAGGGAGGCGAGTGTATCATACTACAGCTGGAGGGAGGGGAGGCGAGTGTATCATACTACAGCTGGAGGGAGGGGAGGCGAGTGTATCATACTACAGCTGGAGGGAGGCGAGTGTATCATACTACAGCTGGAGGGAGGCGAGTGTATCATACTACAGCTGGAGGGAGGCGAGTGTATCATACTACAGCTGGAGGGAGGCGAGTGTATCATACTACAGCTGGAGGGAGGGAGGAGAGTGTATCATACTACAGCTGGAGGGAGGGAGGCGAGTGTATCATACTACAGCTGGAGGGAGGGAGGAGAGTGTATCATACTACAGCTGGAAGGAGGGAAGGAGAGTGTATCATACTACAGCTGGAGGGAGGGAAGGTGAGTGTATCATACTACAGCTGGAGGGAGGGAAGGCGACTGTATTATACTACAGCTGGAGGGAGGGGAGGCGAGTGTATCATACTACAGCTGGAGGGAGGCGAGTGTATCATACTACAGCTGGAGAGAGGGAGGCGAGTGTATCATACTACAGCTGGAGGGAGGGGAGGCGAGTGTATCATACTACAGCTGGAGGGAGGGGAGGCGAGTGTATCATACTACAGCTGGAGGGAGGCGAGTGTATCATACTACAGCTGGAGGGAGGCGAGTGTATCATACTACACCTGGAGGGAGGCGAGTGTATCATACTACAGCTGGAGGGAGGCGAGTGTATCATACTACAGCTGGAGGGAGGGAGGAGAGTGTATCATACTACAGCTGGAGGGAGGGAGGCGAGTGTATCATACTACAGCTGGAGGGAGGGAGGAGAGTGTATCATACTACAGCTGGAAGGAGGGAAGGAGAGTGTATCATACTACAGCTGGAGGGAGGGAAGGTGAGTGTATCATACTACAGCTGGAGGGAGGGAAGGCGACTGTATTATACTACAGCTGGAGGGAGGGGAGGCGAGTGTATCATACTACAGCTGGAGGGAGGCGAGTGTATCATACTACAGCTGGAGAGAGGGAGGCGAGTGTATCATACTACAGCTGGAGGGAGGGAGGCGAGTGTATCATACTACAGCTGGAGAGAGGGAGGCGAGTGTATCATACTGGAGGGAGGGAGTGGAGGCGAGTGTATCATACTACAGCTGGAGGGAGGGAAGGCGAGTGTATCATACTACAGCTGGAGGGAGGTGAGGCGAGTGTATCATACTACAGCTGGAGGGAGGGAGGGGAGTGTATCATACTACAGCTGGAGGGAGGCGAGTGTATCATACTACAGCTGGTGGGAGGGGAGGCGAGTGTTTCATACTACAGCTGGAGGGAGGGGAGTGTATCATACTACAGCTGGAGGGAGGGGAGTGTATCATACTACAGCTGGAGGGAGGCGAGTGTATCATACTACAGCTGGAGGGAGGCGAGTGTATCATACTACAGCTGGAGGGAGGCGAGTGTATCATACTACAGCTGGAGGGAGGCGAGTGTATCATACTACAGCTGGAGGGAGGCGAGTGTATCATACTACAGCTGGAGGGAGGGGAGTGTATCATACTACAGCTGGAGGGAGGCGAGTGTATCATACTACAGCTGGAAGGAGGGAAGGAGAGTGTATCATACTACAGCTGGAGGGAGGGGAGGCGAGTGTATCATACTACAGCTGGAGGGAGGGAGGCGAGTGTATCATACTACAGCTGGAGGGAGGGAGGCGAGTGTATCATACTACAGCTGGAGGGAGGGAAGGCGAGTGTATCATACTACAGCTGGAGGGAGGGGAGTGTATCATACTACAGCTGGAGGGAGGGGAGTGTATCATACTACAGCTGGAGGGAGGGAAGGCGAGTGTATCATACTACAGCTGGAGGGAGGCGAGTGTATCATACTACAGCTGGAGGGAGGCGAGTGTTTCATACTACAGCTGGAGGGAGGGAAGGGAATTAAATATTGCATATTAACATGTTAGATACACCTGTCACATTCACATACAATGTGGATAGACATAAAATAGATTTTTGGGATATCAAAATTTTTCTAAAAACTATTGGTCTGAGCACGACACTTTATCGAAAACCATCTGACCGGAATACAATTTTACATGCTACCAGCCATCACCACAAAGCATTGAAGGAGAGTCTTCCCATTTCACAGTTCATACGTGTATTAAGAAATAATACAGAGTTGGATATTGCAGAAGAACAACTTAAAGAAATCAGACTACGTTTCCTCCAAAGGGGATACAGTAAAAGAGAGGTGCCTCACCAAAGCCAAAAAACATAATAACCTGGGAGAAAAAAAGACATCATAAAAATAAAGATCTTACAGACCAAATAGTCTTTTCAACAGCCTTTGACACACAATCCTATAGGGTTAAAAAGGCCATAAAACAATACTGGCCAATTGTTGCCACAGATCCTTTACTGAAAGAAAAATGTAAAAAAAAACACCATTAGTATCCTACCGTAAGGGCTCCAACCTTAAACAACTACTGATGAGACCAGAAATTAAATCTACTATAGAAAAACAACTAAAAACTGGCTGAGAGCTGGAAAACCAGGATACTACAGATCATCGTCACCATTTATTTATATAGCGCCACTGATTCCGCAGAGCTGTACAGAGAACTCGCTCACATCAGTCCCTGCCCCATTGGAGCTTACAGTCTAAATTCCCTAATATACACACACAGACAGACTAGGGTCAATTTTGATAGCAGCCAATTAGCTCACACAAGTATGTGTTTGGAATGTGGGAGGAAACCGGAGCACCCGGAGGAAACCAACGCAAGCTTGGGGAGAACATACAAACTCCACATAGATAAGGCTCATGGTCGGGAATTGAACTCATGACCCCAGTGCTGTGAGGCAGAAGTGCTAGCCACTAAGCTACTGTGCTGCCCAGATGCTACAGATGCATAAATTGCATGACATGTAGAAGTATGAATACAAGAACAACATTCTCACATCCACAAAATGGAAGAAAAATCAGATTTAAACACAGATTGACATGTACAATGGACCATGTGATTTATCTTCTAACATGTCCATGCGGCCTAATTTATGTGGGCATGACCACTAGGATATTCCGTGAACGTATGGCCAATCACAGATCATCAATCAGACAAGCATTGGACACGGGTCAAACTGATAAACCAGTAGCGAAGCATTTTCTCCAAAAGAAACATCAATTGTCATCATTGAGATGTATTCTTATAGATTGGGTGCCACCACCATCCAGAGGAGGTGATAGAGAACTAATGCTAAGAGAGAAAGAGGCTAGATGGATCCACCATTTGGACACTATAATGCCAAAAGGACTTACTGAAAATAACCCTCTAAATATATTCTTAAGGATTTAAGAAGTCTAAATCTGGATACACTATATTGTTCTCTAACAGAAAAGAACTTGGCTATGCACGGCTATTAGATCTACCTATAGGGTCCTATATATTCACAAGATTCTATTGTTTTTAATAAAAAACATATCATATATATAATTCCCTGACGAAAGAGTATAGATGACATGTTGAAATGTATAAAGGATATCAGAGAATATAGTGTTATCTGCCGAATGCTACAATACTTGGGGTCGTGTAATAATAAACAACAATTGAATCAATTGAATCAGAAACCACAATGCCAATTATTGGCTACTGTAATATTTGGGGCTGTGCAATATTTAATAATAAAGTGTAGGAACCATAAAGGTACTATATTATATATTGGTGAAGAAATATGATGATACTATATACATTGCCAAATGCCACAAACTTTACTAACTGTCAATTACTATTACTGTAAGTACATTGTGATGCCCCTACTGTGTATTCCAGGGTGGAACCCATAGCAATTATGCCTAGGATTGGATATCGCCAATTAAATGTGTTTCATTGTGGGAAATATGATATATAAATAAGAAGCTTTAAAAATCACAATATGGTTGGCTTGAGTACTAACCAGAAGTCTGTTTGTTCAGTTCCTGCTGTGTTTGTCACAGTGGAACTCATAGCAATTTTATATATAAAATCTAGCTATAAAAATCTAACTATACTCATTTTGGAAGTGATGTTTCCAGCTAGACATCTATTGTCTAGTTGGACAATATCCAAATATTGTTGGATGAATATGATACATCACCTGTTGGTCTCACTAACAAAATGCACAGCGAGACTCCGAACCAGAAATGATTTCTTAGACTCCCTGCTATGCGTTCCGCATGACGGAATTAGAATTATGAACTTATATTAAAGAACTTATAGCTAATTTGTTGTACAGCTAGAAATGGAGTCTGGAGAAGGTGATACGTTCATTGGTGGAGTAATGGGAAATGATACTTACTGTGCAGCTGTATAATGTAGTATTTAGTAGTAGTTTATCAACAGAAGTCTGAAACCATGTGACCTTCATATACGTTCCAGGGTGGAACACATATTGTGTATAACACTGTGGGGGGTGGACACATGCACTAGAATTGGCAATCTCCTAAAATGAGCTACAGCTGACAACCCTTTGGCACTATATATAGTCAGGTAATTGTAATGTTGTATTGTCTATGCTTGTCCTGTCTGCTGTTCAATGAAAACCTGTCTTGAAAAAGGTCTGGATGTGAGACCGAAATGTCGACTATAATATAAAGGAACTGGATTGAAAATAAAGATTAATCTATCTGTTGTAAATGGTGAGGGCCCTCTCTATTTTTTGGAATATGTACCAGCTACTGTGGTAATGGGAGCTACTGTGGAGCACCCCAAAGAGGATTCACTTCAAGATGTGAGTGCAGCTTTTTTCAATATATATATATAGCATGGACATGACATACATAGAAGTGGTACTGTGCAGTGTATATATGTATAACATGGATATGGCATAGAGAAGTGGTACTGTGCAGTGTATATATGTATAACATGGATATGGCATAGAGAAGTGGTACTGTGCAGTGTATATATGTATAACAAGGATATGGCATAGAGAAGTGGTACTGTGCAGTGTATATATGTATAACAAGGATATGGCATAGAGAAGTGGTACTGTGCAGTATATATATGTATAACAAGGATATGGCATAGAGAAGTGGTACTGTGCAGTGTATATATGTATAACAAGGATATGGCATAGAGAAGTGGTACTGTGCAGTGTATATATGTATAACAAGGATATGGCATAGAGAAGTGGTACTGTGCAGTATATATATGTATAACAAGGATATGGCATAGAGAAGTGGTACTGTGCAGTGTATATATGTATAACAAGGATATGGCATAGAGAAGTGGTACTGTGCAGTGTATATATGTATAACATGGACATGACATACATATGGACATGACATACATAGAAGTTGTACTGTGCGGTGTATATATGTATAACATGGACATGACATACATATGGACATGACATACATAGAAGTTGTACTGTGCGGTGTATATATGTATAACATGGACATGACATACATATGGACATGACATACATAGAAGTTGTACTGTGCGGTGTATATATGTATAACATGGACATGACATACATATAGACATGACATACATAGAAGTGGTACTGTGCGGTGTATATATGTATAACATGGACATGACATACATAGAAGTGGTACTGTGCAGTGTATATATGTATAACATGGACATGACATACATAGAAGTGGTACTGTGCAGTGTATATATGTATAACATGGATATGGCATAGAGAAGTGGTACTGTGCAGTGTATATATGTATAACAAGGATATGGCATAGAGAAGTGGTACTGTGCAGTGTATATATGTATAACAAGGATATGGCATAGAGAAGTGGTACTGTGCAGTATATATATGTATAACAAGGATATGGCATAGAGAAGTGGTACTGTGCAGTGTATATATGTATAACAAGGATATGGCATAGAGAAGTGGTACTGTGCAGTGTATATATGTATAACATGGACATGACATACATATGGACATGACATACATAGAAGTGGTACTGTGCAGTGTGTATATATGTATAACATGGACATGATATACATATGGACATGACATACATAGAAGTGGTACTGTGCAGTGTATATATGTATAGCATGGACATGACATACATAGAAGTGGTACTGTGCGGTGTCTATATGTATAGCATGGACATGACATACATAGAAGTGGTACTGTGCGGTGTCTATATGTATAGCATGGACATGACATACATAGAAGTGGTACTGTGCGGTGTATATATGTATAGCATGGACATGACATACATAGAAGTGGTACTGTGCGGTGTATATATGTATAGCATGGACATGACATACATAGAAGTGGTACTGTGCGGTGTGTATATATGTATAGCATGGACATGACATACATATGGACATGACATACATAGAAGTGGTACTGTGCAGTGTGTATATGTATAACATGGACATGGCATAGAGAAGTGGTACTATGCAGTGTATATATGTATAACAAGGATATGGCATAGAGAAGTGGTACTGTGCAGTGTATATATGTATAACATGGACATGACATACATATGGACATGACATACATAGAAGTGGTACTGTGCAGTGTATATATTTATAACATGGACATGACATACATATGGACATGACATACATAAAAGTGGTACTGTGCAGTGTATATATGTATAACATGGACATGACATACATAGAAGTGATACTGTGCAGAGTCCACACTTTCACCATAACAAAAAAATTCAGTATTACATACAGAACAGACATTAGTCAGTAGTGCTGTATTCAGATATAAAACTAGAATTAGAGCAGTAAATGTACATAAATGTAATATAGTGTTATATAACATAGAATGAGGCATAAAGTAATCTGCACATTAATCTGATCACTGATTTTCATACATCTGATCATAATCTCCTCTCACACACAATATAATAAATACTATTAATCTCAGTGTTACAGGGACTCACCCAGCGCTGACATCAGGCTGCAGTGATAACACCACAGTTACTGTCTGTATTATATATGTCACACACACACACTGAGCACTAGATACACAACTGTATAATAATACACTAGAGAGAAAAGTGATGGCAGCCATTTTGTTGTGGTCAATATTCATGGAAACCTATGGAGATGTCCATGGGAGTGTGTCCTAGGCTGCAGACACTGTTATAGTATATATAATACACCTACTAACTGGGGGGGTCTGTGTAACTGGACCCCCTTAGTGACAGGAATCTCCCCAGGACACACAGGGACCATATAACAGCACAGAGAGGAGCAGCCTAATGCTAGAAGTGTCCTGTCCTTGTCCCCCAGTGTGAGCAGTGATTTACTGATGATGAGGACACATATACTCAGCTTCATATCTAACTGGTATTACTGTATTATCTGTCACAGTCAGTATACTTATTATTGTCTATGTACTATCTACAGATGGCTGTGATCATGGTCACCCAATCACTGCCGTTTATTATTCTAACCCGGCGGTTCCCAAAGTGTGCGCCGCGGCTCCCAGGGGTGCCGCAGCGCTGTCACTGGGGTGCCGCAGCGCTGTCACTGGGGGGCCGCAGCGCTGTCACTGGGGGGGCCGCGGGCCAGACATAAAAAAAAAAAGAGAACAGAAACTTACCAATCCGCCGGGCGCCGGGACCCAGCAGCCTCCTCTCTCCCGCAGCAGCTGTCACTGACGTCTATATTCAGCGACAGCTGCGGGAGAGAGGAGGCTGCTGGGTCCCGGCGCCCAGCGGATTGGTAAGTTTCTGTGTTCTCTATTTTTTATGTCTGGCGTGGGGCAGAGTGATAAGGATGGTAGGTACCGGAGGGGGACACTGTGGAGGGGGGCAGCGGAGGAGGACAGTGTGACAGCGGAGGTGGGTAGCGGAGGGGGACAGTGTGACAGCGGAGGTGGGTAGCGGAGGAGGACAGTGTGACAGCGGAGGTGGGTAGCGGAGGGGGACAGTGTGACAGCGGAGGTGGGTAGCGGAGGGGGACAGTGTGACAGCGGAGGTGGGTAGCGGAGGGGGACAGTGTGACAGCGGAGGGGGACAGTGGAGGGGGACAGTGTGACTGCGGAGGTGGGTAGCGGAGGGGGGACAGTGTGACTGCGGAGGGGGACAGTGGAGGGGGGACAGTGTGACTGCGGAGGTGGGTAGCGGAGGGGGACAGTGTGACTGCGGAGGGGGACAGTGGAGGGGGACAGTGTGACTGCGGAGGTGGGTAGCGGAGGGGGACAGTGTGACTGCGGAGGTGGGTAGCGGAGGGGGACAGTGTGACAGTGGAGGGGGACAGTGGAGGAGGACAGTGTGACTGCGGAGGTGGGTAGCGGAGGGGGACAGTGTGACTGCGGAGGGGGACAGTGTGACTGCGGAGGTGGGTAGCGGAGGGGGACAGTGTGACAGTGGAGGGGGACAGCGGGCAGCAGAGTGGGCAGCGTGACAGAGGGCTGCAGAGGGGGCAGTGTGCCTGGGGGGTAGAGGAGGGGACAGTGTGACAGAGGGGGCAGAGTGCCTGGATGCAGAGGGGGCAGAGTGCCTGGATGCAGAGTGTCTGGATGCAGAGGGAGCAGAGTGTCTGGATGCAGAGGGGGCAGTGTCCCTGGATGCAGAGGGGCATTTTTGCATACAACTAAATAAGTATTTTTGTCGTGACCTAAATACTTATTACAATTTTTTGACCCAACTACTTCTAAAACAGGACTGCTCAGTAATTATTTTGGAGGGGTGCCTTGAAAAAATTTGGAGACTCTAAGGGTGCCGCGAACTGCAAAAGTTTGGGAACCACTGTTCTAACCTATTTATTGCCAGTTATTGGTTGTTTGCAGCCATTGGAGATATATATATATATATTCCACTTACAGCTGCTGACTCTCCATTATTTAAACTGACAATCACTAAATATATGGTGCTTTCTGTGCGTGCTCAGTGCTTGTTATAAGGCAGCGGTAGGCAGCCTTTATCTATCGGTGTGCAGGCGAAAATCTAGTCAAGCCCAGGTGTGCCAGCTATGTATATATGTATGTGTGTAATAAATATAAATTATACACACACACACGAACACGAACACGAACACACACACACGAACACACACACCCCCCCCCATGTAGTTGTGCCCCCACATCATATTATGCCAGAGTAATGCCCCAATTAAATATTCAGCTACACATAAATGCCCCCAATGACTGTTATGCCTCCCAAGTGCCTCAAAAATAATTTTGAGCCACTAATAAATGAATAAAAAATTATTTATTTGTGTACTTACCTCTTCCATGGACTTATGCTGTGTCGGTGGGGGGGAGGGACTTGTGCTGTGTCGGTGGGGGGGGAGGGACTTGTGCTGTGTCAGGGGGGAGGGACTTATGCTGCGTCAGGTGGACCTACTCTGCATCAGGGTGGGACTTGTGCTGTGTCAGGGGGCGGGAGGGACTTGTGCTGTGTCAGGGGGGGAGGGACTTGTGCTGTGTCAGGGGGGGGAGGGACTTGTGCTGTGTCAGGGGGGGGAGGGACTATGCTGTGTCAGGGGGGGGAGGGACTTGTGCTGTGTCAGGGGGGGGAGGGACTTGTGCTGTGTCAGGGGGGGGAGGGACTTGTGCTGTGTCAGGGGGGGGAGGGACTTGTGCTGTGTCAGGGGGGGGAGGGACTTGTGCTGTGTCAGGGGGGGTGGGACTTGTGCTGTGTCAGGGGGGGGAGGGACTTGTGCTGTGTCAGGGGGGGGAGGGACTTGTGCTGTGTCAGGGGGGGGGAGGGACTTGTGCTGTGTCAGGGGGGGGAGGGACTTGTGCTGTGTCAGGGGGGGGAGGGACTTGTGCTGTGTCAGGGGGGGGAGGGACTTGTGCTGTGTCAGGGGGGGGAGGGACTTGTGCTGTGTCAGGGGGGGGAGGGACTTGTGCTGTGTCAGGGGGGGGAGA